>NW_007173243.1:0-312 GCF_000164805.1 Carlito syrichta | reverse complement strand
AGGGAGGTAGAGAGCTAGTTTAATCAGTTGTCTAGCCAGCTGGATAAATAGTTATGTCAGCTAATTTAGTCACCTGGCTGGTCAGATGCCTAGCTCGTTAATCAACTAGTGAAGTCGCTGGCTAAACAGTTGGCTAGCTAGTTAAGTCATTTATTAAAGTCAGTTGTCTAGCCAGCTTGCTAGCTAGTTAAAAAGCTAGTTAAGGCAGTTGGGTAGACAGCTGGCTAATTAGTTATTTCAGGTAGTTAAGTGGGTGGCTAGTTAGGAAGCTAACTAGTTAACTCAGCTAGTTATGTCAGCTACCTAGCTAGT
>NW_007173242.1:0-376 GCF_000164805.1 Carlito syrichta | reverse complement strand
TCACCTGGCTGGTCAGATGCCTAGCTCGTTAATCAACTAGTGAAGTCGCTGGCTAAACAGTTGGCTAGCTAGTTAAGTCATTTATTAAAGTCAGTTGTCTAGCCAGCTTGCTAGCTAGTTAAAAAGCTAGTTAAGGCAGATGGGTAGACAGCTGGCTAATTAGTTATTTCAGGTAGTTAAGTAGGTGGCTAGTTAGGAAGCTAACTAGTTAAGTCAGCTAGTTATGTCAGCTACCTAGCTAGTTAATCAGCTAGTTAAGTCGGCTAGGCAGATAAATATTTAGTTAGGTAGCTAGCTGGTTATTACTGCTAATAACGTCAGCTGACTATTTTGGTAGCTAGATAGTTAACTCAGCTTGTTAAGTAAGCTGGCTAGT
>NW_007173241.1:0-502 GCF_000164805.1 Carlito syrichta | reverse complement strand
TCCTCTCCATTCCATTTCTCTCCATTCCTATATATTCCCTTCCATTCCATTCCAATCCATCCAATTCCATTCCTCTCCATTCCATTCCTCAGAATTCTTCTCCATTCCATTCCATTCCCTTCCATTCCATTCTGTTCAATTCCATTCTTTTGCAATCCCTTCCATTCTATTTCATTCCAGTCCGTTGCATTCCATTCCATTCCGCTCCATCATATTCCATTCCCCGCCATTCCATATCGTTCCCCTCCTTCCATTTCATTTCATTCTTTTCCATTCCATTCCTCTCCATTCCATTCCATTCCTCTCCATTTCATTGCTTTCCATTCCATTCAATTCCTCTCCATTCTATTCTATTCCCTCCAGTCCAGTTCATTTCATGCAATTGCATTCCATTCCTTTCCTCTCCATTCCATTTCTCTCCATTCCTCTAAATTCTTTTCCGTTCCATTCAAATCCATTCCAATCCCTTCCATTATTCTTCATTCCATTTTCTCCATTCCTT
>NW_007173240.1:0-965 GCF_000164805.1 Carlito syrichta | reverse complement strand
CCCTTGCCAAGGGTGAAAAAGAATCGGGGTTATAGCAGTCCTCAGTCCTTAAAATCAACAGGCCATCTGCTATGGGCTAAACAAGAATTAGGGTTTAGAAGCTGGAATATAGGTATAGCAGTCCTCATATGCAGAATCTACATGATCTCTAGCTAAGGAGAACTAAGAAACCTCTTTTATATGGTTCCTACGTCACAATATCTACATGACATTTTGCTAATGGCAAAACAAGAATCAGGTTTTCCAAACTGGATTCTGGGGAAAGGGAGTCCTAATATACAGGACATTACACGGCCCTTGGTAAGGAAGAATAAGGTATCTGTGATACACTAGTCCACAATCCGAAAAATTCTCAGGGTGTCTTGCTGCGGTATAAACAAGAATCAAGGCTTCGAGCTCGTCTCATGTTTCAGACATATTTGGCTTGTGGGTATTACGAATCAGTCATTTCAGGAATCCAGCAACATTCTGGTCCTCTTGAGAGTTGTAATCGGGTATCTGGTAGTACAAATCCATGTAGTTCCTCGGGACAATTAAGGCCAGATTCCGGGAAAAAAAGTCTCATATTGCCGTATTTGGATGTAACTTTGGTCTTAAGATGAAGTTGGGAATCCTTAAATTTCCCTTTGTATTTTATTTGTAGAGGGTCTGAGGGTTTTGCAGTTGCCAATATTTAGTACAAATCATTAAAATGCAACCAGGATCCAAGGATTCCATGTCCCTGGGAACATCTGGGCATCTGCATTTTTGTACACACCGTTTTGGAATCCACATGGACATTGAAATTCAGGGCATCATGCTGCGAACAGAAAGGGAATCCGTTTCTTGGAGTTCTCAGTAACCTAAATCTAAAAAGTCTCTTGATAAGGTTTAATCAGCAATCTGGGCTTCTAAGTCGCCATATATTTAGTGTGTCTTTTGAAAAGCGACCAGAAATCTTGGGTTCCAATTCCTCAAGAACTTTA
>NW_007173239.1:0-378 GCF_000164805.1 Carlito syrichta | reverse complement strand
TGACATGGTAGTTGAATTAACTATTTAGCTGGCTATCTACCTGACTTAACGAGCTGACTAGGTAGTTGGCTGGCTAGCTGGCTACTCACCTGACATAGCTAGCTGGCTACCTGGTTGGATACATGGGTAGCCTGCTGGTTTAACTAGATAGATACCTGACTGGCTAGCTGGCTAGGCCAATGGCTAGCTAGCTAGCGGTCTGGTCAGCTGACTAGTAAACTGGCTTAAATAGACAGCTGGATAGGCAGCTGGCTTAACTTGCCAGGCACCTTGCTGGTCAACCTGATAGCCAAAGGGCTTAACTAGCTGGCCACCTACATGACCAGCCTGCTAACCAGCTGAATTAATTTTCCAGCCACATAGATAACCAATTGGATA
>NW_007173238.1:0-426 GCF_000164805.1 Carlito syrichta | reverse complement strand
TTGACTTAGCTAGCTGACTTAAGTATATAGCTAGCTGACTTAACTGGCTGACTTAACTAGCTACCTAGCTGTCTTAATTACCTGAATTAAATAGTTAGCTTACAATTTAACTAGCTGAATAACTAGCTGATTTAATAATTAGCTAACTTTTTAGGTAGCAGACTTAAGTAGCTACTTAAATAGTTAGCTAACTAGTGAGCTAGCTGACATTGCTAGCTAGCTATTTAGCTAGCTGTCTTAGTTACCTGACAAATAGTTGGATAACGAGATAGCTAGCTGACTTAACGTGTTGGTTAATGAGTTAGCTAACTGTTTTAACTTGTTGGCAAACGAGTTAACTAGCTGACTTGACTAGTTGATTAACACGTTAGCTAGGAGACTTAACTTTTTGACTGATGAGTTGGCCTACAAATTAGCTGGTTTAAC
>NW_007173237.1:0-1483 GCF_000164805.1 Carlito syrichta | reverse complement strand
AGCTAGCTGTCTTAGTTACCTGACAAATAGTTGGATAACGAGATAGCTAGCTGACTTAACGTGTTGGTTAATGAGTTAGCTAACTGTTTTAACTTGTTGGCAAACGAGTTAACTAGCTGACTTGACTAGTTGATTAACACGTTAGCTAGGAGACTTAACTTTTTGACTGATGAGTTGGCCTACAAATTAGCTGGTTTAACATGTTGGCTGACTACTAGGCCAATGTGTCAGTTGGCTTAACAAGACGGCCGATTAGTTGGCTGACTAGTTAGCTGTGTTAACTAGCTGACTAACGAGTTGGCCCACTATTTAGCAAGGTTAACTTGTTGCCTGCTGGTTTACTGACCAAATTAGTCGGCATACTAGTTGGCCAACAGGTTAGCTGACCTAAATTGTTGGCCAAATAGTTAGCTGAGCTAACTTGTCAGCTGACAAGTTGGTCAACTCATTGACTGATTTGCTAGCTGACTTAACTAGTTGGCCGACTAGTCAGCTGACTGGTTAGCTGACTGAACTAGTCGACCAGCGAATGAGCCGACTGGACAGCTGACTTAACTAGTCGGCTGGTGAGTGAGCCGACTGGTCAGCTGACTTAACTAGTAGGCCTGCGAGTGAGCTGAATGGTCAGTTGACTTAACTTGTCAGTCTGTGAGTGATCTGACTGTTCAGCTTACTTTACTCAGCTGGTGAGTGAGCCTACTGGTCAGAAGAATTAACAAGTAGTCCGGTGAGTGATCCTACTGGTGAGTCGAATTAGCTGGCAAGTGAGCCAACGGTTGAGCTGCATTACCTAGTCTGCCTGTGAGTGAGTCAACTGGTGAACTGACTTAACAAGTGGCTGGCGATCAAGGCAACATGTTAGCTGTCCTGTTGGCTTGTGAGCAAGCCAACAGGTTAGTTGACCTGTTAGCTGACAAGCGAGCCGACTAATTTGTGGACCGGTTGGCAGGCGAGGGAGCCAACTAGTTAGCTGACCTGATGGAAAGCGAGCAAGCACACTAATTAGCTGACCAGTTAGCTAAGTTGCTAACTGACTGGATATCTAAGTAACTAGCCAATTTGCTTGCAGACTTAGTGGGCTAGCTGGCTAGCTAGCTGGCTATCTAGCTGACATAACTAGCTAGCAAATAAGCTATCTACTGTTGGGAACCAGCCATGGAGGCCCACTGAGCGTTAGGGTTCAGGAAGGACCGTTGACCCCGAGACCACTAGGATGCGTTCAGGAGCTATATGACCCCATTTCTTCCCTCTTTCTACTCAGCACTAACCTGGTTAAGCTCCTATAAGCTCAAACATAAAAACTCTGAGACTGAGATGAACACAAGCTCACTTTAGAAGCTCATTGCTCCCATTCTTCCACAAACTGCAGTTTTGGTGTTCACACAACTTGCAATTCAAACTTGGGTCACATCTAAGAGCCTTAGTGTTGGTCACAGGCTTCTGGGTTGTGATCTTAGGATTCACTGAAGTTGAATAAAGTGTA
>NW_007173236.1:0-388 GCF_000164805.1 Carlito syrichta | reverse complement strand
TTCACAGGGAGACTGGCTTTAGAGTCAGAAAAAATGGGTTTCGGGGGGCAGAAATTTCCCCGGGTGAGGGCTGTGTCCCTGGCCTTTCTCGGTGAAATGTCCTCATTGCTGAGTCTGAGGGTCAGCCTGCCTGGGTCACATTTCTCACCTCGGAGAGGAGAGCCGGCAGGCACCCGGCCATGGAGCCTCAGGAACTCCCACACAAAAGCTGAGGCAGCCATTGGGGGGTTGGGACTGGAAGATGCCGAGCTTGGGGACCCTCACATGTAGAGCTGGCAGGGGGAGATGTACTGAGGGCCGAAGGTTTGCACTAAAATGGATTTCTTTGTTTCTTTCCTTTCCTCACTAGGTTTCCAAGGTTGCTCTGAAACTGCCCAACTCGGGTCAT
>NW_007173235.1:0-698 GCF_000164805.1 Carlito syrichta | reverse complement strand
CTAGTTAATACAGCTGGTTGAGTCAGATGACTAGCCAGCTGGCTAGCAGGTTAAGTCGACTAGTTATGTCAGCTGGCTAGTCAGCAGACTAACCAGGTAGGACGCTAGTTAAGTCAGCTGGCTAGCCAGCTGGCTAGCTATTTACGTCAGCTACTTAATTCAACTGGATTCCTGGGTGGCTAACTTGGTATATAACTAGTTAAGTCAGCTGAATAGCCAGCTGGCTAGCTGGTTAAGTGAGCTACTTAATTCAGCTGGCCAGCCAGCTGGCTAGCTTAAGTTAGCTAGTTAAATCAGTTGGCCAGCCAGCTGGCTATCTAGGTAGCTAGCTAATTAAGCAACTTGTTAATTCAGCTGATTATCTAGATATCTAGCTAGATAAGTCAGTTAGTTAAGTCAGTTGGCTAGCCAGCTACCTATCAGTGTACCTAGCTAGTTAAATCAGGTGGCTAGAAAGCTGGCAACTTGTTAAATCACGTAGTTAAGTTAGCTAGTTAAATTAGCTGGCTGGGCTGATGGCTACCTAGGTAGCTAGGAAATTAAGTCAACTAGCTAGCCAGCTGGCCAGCTAGTAAGGGAAGAGAGTTTAGTCAGCTGGCTCAGCAGTTGTCTAGCTATTTAAGTAAGCTGGTGAAGTTAGTTTTCTAGCCAGCTGGCTAGCTAGTTAAAAAGTTGGTTACGTTATATTGGTAGCCAGC
>NW_007173234.1:0-986 GCF_000164805.1 Carlito syrichta | reverse complement strand
ATATAGTTAGCTAACTAGCTAACTACCTAGCTAGCCAGCTGAATTAAATAGTTATCTAACCAGCAAGCTACCTTAGCTAACAAGCTGACTTAAATAGTTAGCGGCCTAGCTAGCTTGCTGACTTAACCAGCTAGCTAAATGGTATGCTTACTCTTATGTAACGTGCTAGTTTGCTGACTTAATCATCTGACTTAACTCGTAAACTAAAGAGCGACCTAGCTGACTCAACAAGCTGACTTAACTCATTAGCTAACTAGCTAACTTGCCTACACAGTCAGCTGACACAACCCTTTTGCTAACTAGATAACTAGCTGATTCAACCAGCTGGCTTAACCCGTTTGTTATCTAGCTTACTACCTCACTCAACCTGCTGATTTAACCCATTACCTAAATAGCTAGCTATCTGTCTTAACCATCTGACTAAATTAGAAAGCTGACTTAACTAGCTGACTTAGCGATCTGACTGAACTACTTAACAAGCTGAATTAACTGTCCGACTTAACAAGTTAGCTAGATGACTTAACTACCTGAATTAAAAAGTTAGCTAACAATTTAACTAGCTGAATAACTAGCTACTTTAATAATTATCTAACTAGTTAGGTAGCAGACTTAATAGGTGACTTAAATAGTGAGGTAACTAGTGAGCTAGCTTACTTAGCTACCTAGCTAGTGAGCTAGCTGACTTAGCTAGCTGACTAAACTAGTTGGCTAATGAGATGACTGGCTGACTTAATGAATTGGTTAACGAGTTAGCTAACTGTTTTAACTAGTTGGTAAACGAGTTAAATAGCTGGCTTAACTAGTTTGTTAACAAATTAGCTAAATGAATTACCTTGTTGGCTAACGAGTCGGCCAACTACTTAGATTGTTTAACACGTTGGCTGCCTACTACGCCAACTTGTTATCTGGCTTACAATTCGGCCGACTAGCTGGCTAACTATTTAGCTTGTTAGCAGATGACTGACGAGTTGTCCCACTAGTTAGCA
>NW_007173233.1:0-832 GCF_000164805.1 Carlito syrichta | reverse complement strand
ACACAACCAGCTGACACAACCCGTTTGCTAACTAGATAACTAGCTGATTCAACCAGCTGGCTTAACCCGTTTGTTATCTAGCTTACTACCTCACTCAACCTGCTGATTTAACCCATTACCTAAATAGCTAGCTATCTGTCTTAACCATCTGACTAAATTAGAAAGCTGACTTAACTAGCTGACTTAGTGATCTGACTGAACTTCTTAACAAGCTGAATTAACTGTCCGACTTAACAAGTTAGCTAGATGACTTAACTACCTGAATTAAAAAGTTAGCTAACAATTTAACTAGCTGAATAACTAGCTACTTTAATAATTATCTAACTAGTTAGGTAGCAGACTTAATAGGTGACTTAAATAGTGAGGTAACTAGTGAGCTAGCTTACTTAGCTACCTAGCTAGTGAGCTAGCTGACTTAGCTAGCTGACTAAACTAGTTGGCTAATGAGATGACTGGCTGACTTAATGAATTGGTTAACGAGTTAGCTAACTGTTTTAACTAGTTGGTAAACGAGTTAAATAGCTGGCTTAACTAGTTTGTTAACAAATTAGCTAAATGAATTACCTTGTTGGCTAACGAGTCGGCCAACTACTTAGATTGTTTAACACGTTGGCTGCCTACTAGGCCAACTTGTTATCTGGCTTAACAAATCGGCCGAATAGCTGGCTAACTATTTAGCTTGGTTAACAAGATGACTGACGAGTTGTCCCACTAGTTAGCAATGTTAACTAGTTGTTAGCTCGTTTTCTGACCTAACTAATCGGCCGACTATTTGGCCAAGTTAGCTGATCTAACTAGTCAGCAGACTAGTTAGCTGTGCTAACTTGATGGC
>NW_007173232.1:0-518 GCF_000164805.1 Carlito syrichta | reverse complement strand
CTAGTTGTGTCAGCTGGCTAGTGAGCTGGACAGGTAGATAAGTCATGTAGTTAATTCAAGCGGCTAGACATCTGGCTAGCTAGATAGCCAGCTAGTTGTCAGCTGGCTAGCCAGCTGTCTGGCTGGTTACATCAGCTAGTTAAGTCAGCTAGTTAAGTCACCTACCCCCTTGCTAGGTAGGTAGCTAGCTAATTAAGTCAGCTGGCTAGCCTGCTGGATAGCTAGTTAAGTCAGCTAGTTAAGTGAGCTGTTTGGCCAGCTGGCTATCTTGTTGGCTAGCTATTTAAGCCAGTTGGCTACCCAGATGACAATCTACTTAAGTCAGTTTGTTAAATCAGCTAGTTCACCGGTTAGTAGATAGGTGCCTGGCAAGTTAAGATGGCCGGTTATCAGGTTGATCAGGTAGGTGGCCAACTAGTTAAGACAACTGGCTAGCCAGCTGACCAGCAGTGTGGCTTGCTAGTTAAACCAGTTGGCTATCAAACTGTCCAGTCAGCCGGCTGGCTATTTAATTCAGC
>NW_007173231.1:0-5631 GCF_000164805.1 Carlito syrichta | reverse complement strand
TGATAGCACACTAGCCAATGCCTAGGTAGGTAGCTAGCTAGTTAAGTCAGCTAGATAGCCACCTGACCAGCTAGTGATGTCAGCGAGTTAAGTCAACTGGCTATCTAACTGACTAGCTGGTTAAGTCAGCTAGCTTAGTCAGCTGTCTAGCCAGTTGGTTATGTAGGTACCTAGCTAGATAAATCAGCTTGCTAGCCAGCAGCATAGTTGTTCCAGTCAGCTAGTCAAGTCAGCTGGCTAGCCTACTGGCTACGTTGATAGCTAGCAAGTTAAGTGAGGTGGCTAGCCAGCTAGGTAGCTTAATACAGCTAGGTAAGTCAGTTGGCTAGCCAGCGGGCTAGATATGTAGCCAGCTAGTTGTCAGCTGGTTATCCAGGTGACTAGCTGGTTAAGTCAGCTGGCAATCAGCTGGCTAGCAAGTTACATCAGCTAGATAAGTCACCAGGCAATCAGCAAGCTAGGTAGTTAAGTCAACACATAAAGTCAGTTGGTTATCCAGGTGGTTAGGTAGTTAAAAAGCTAGTTAAGGCCGATGGCTGGCCATCTGTCTAGCTAGATATTTTAGCTAATTATCTCTGCTGGCCAGCTAGGAAGTTAGCTATATAGTAAGCTATTTATGGCAGCTTGGTAGCTACTTAAGTCAGTTAGTTTATTCAGTTGGTTAGCTAGATAGCTAGGCAGGTAGCTAGCTAGTTAAGTCAACTGGCTATCCAGCGGGCTAGCTGGTTAACTCAGCTAGTTAATTCAGTTGGCCAGCCAGCTGGATAGCTAGTTAAGTCAGCTAGTTAGTTCAATTGGCTAGCTAGTTAAGTCAATTAGTTAAATCAACTGGCAAACCAGCTGCCTAGCAGTGTAGCTAGCTGGTTAAGTCAGCTGGCTAGCTAGCTGGATAGCAAGTTAAGTCACCTAGTTAAGTCAGCTTGCTGACCAGCAGTTTAGCTAGGTAGTGAGGAAAAGTCAGCTGGCAAGCCTAGTGGGAAATGTAGGTAGGTAGCTAGTTAAGTCAGCTCACTAGCCATCAGACTATCTAGTTATGTCAGCTAGTTAAGTCAGCTGGGTGTATAACTGTGTAGCTAGGTAGCTAGCTAGATAAGTCTGCTGGTTAGCCAGCTAGCTATGTCGTTAAGTCAGATAGTTAAATCAGCAGGTTAGGCTACTGGATAGCTAGTTACCTAGGCAATAAAGTCACCTGGATAGGCAGCTGGCCAGCTACTTAAGTCAGCTAGTTTAATCAGCTGGCTAATCGCCTGACAAGGTAGTTAAGGCAGCTAGTTAAGTCAGTTGTCTACCCAGCTGGCTATCTAGTTAAAAAGCTTGTTACATGAGATGTGCAGCCATCTGGCTCGCTAGTTATTTGAGTTAATTAAGTCAACTGGTTAGCTAGGCAGCTAGCTAGTTAAGTCAGCTTGATATGTCAGCTAGCTAGCTAGTTAAATTAGCTAGCTAAGTCAGCTAGCTATATGATAGCTATCTAAGTAGCTAGCAACTTTAATCAGTTAGTTAAGTCGGCTGGCCAGCTTGGTAGCTAGGTAATTAAGTCAGTAATTTAAATCAGCAGGGTAACTAGTTAAGTCAGTTAGTTAAGTCAGCTGGAGAACCAACTGCCAAGCAGGATATCTAGCTTTAAGTCAGCTGGCTAGACAGCTGGCTAGTTAGTTATGTCACCTAATTATCTGAGCTCGCTTGCCAGCAGGATAGCTAGGTATTAGGTAGTTATGACATCTTGCAAGTCAGCGAGCTATGTAGTAGGTAGCTAGTTGTTAGCTGCCTAGACACCCAGCATCTAGTTATGTCAGCTAGTTCAGTCAGCCAGCTATCCAGCTGTCTAGCAAGGTAGCTAACTAGTTAAGTCTGCTGGCTAGCCAGCTGTCTACTTCATGAAGTCAGCTAGTTAAGTCAGCTGGCTAGCCTGCTGCCTAGCTACGTAGCTAGGAAATTAAGTCATCTGGCTAGACAGTTGGCTAGCTAGGTAGTTAACTAGTTATGTCAGCTGTCTAGTCATCTTGCTAGCTAGTTAAGTCACCTGGTTAAGTCAGATGACTAGCCAGCTGGCTGGCTAGATAGCTTGCTAGTTGTCAGCTGGATAGACAGCTGGCTAGCTAGATAATTCGCCTAGTTAATTCAGCTGGATAGCCAACTAACTAGCTATGTAGCAAGCTAGTTAATTCAACTGGCTGGAAAGCAGGCCTGCTAGTTAAGACAGCTAGTTAAGTCAGCTGGCTAGCCAACCCTCTAGCGAGGTAGTGACACAGTTAAGTCTGTTTTCTAGCCAGCTGGTTAGCTAATTAAATCAATTAGTTAAGTCACTTGCTTTTTAGGTGGCTAGAGAAGTAGAGTGCTACTTAAGTCCGCTGGCTGGCCAGTTTGCTAGCTGGGTAGTTAGCTAGTTATGTCAGCTGTATAAGCAGCTGGCTAACTAATTTAGTCACCTAGTTAAGTCAGTTGACTAGCAATCTGGCTCACTAGGTAGCCTGCTAGTTAAGTCAGCTGGCTAGACAGCTGGCAACCTAGATAAGTCACCTAGTTAATTCAGCTGTATAACCAGCTGGCTAGCTAAGTAGCAGGCTAGTTAATTCAACTAGTTAGAAAGCAGGCCAGCTAGATAAGACAGATAGTTAAGTCAGCTGGATAGCCAACTAGCTGGCTAGTTAGTGACCTAGTTAAGTCCGTTGGTTAGCCAGCTAGCTAGCTAATTAAGTAAGTTAGTTGTCAGCTGGCTATCAGGGTGGTAGAGAGTTAGAGCACTAGTTAAGTCAGCTGGTTATCCAACTGGATATCTAGCTAAGTCAGTTAGTTTAGTCACCTGGCTGGCTAGCTGCCTAGCTCCTTAATCAACTAGTTAATTTAGGTGGCTAACCAGCTGGATATATAGTTAAGTCACCTTAAGTCTGCTGGCTAGCCATCTCCCTAGCTAGTTAAAAATCTATTTAATTCAGATGGACTAGACAGCAGGCTAGCTGTTTATTTCAGCTAGTTTAGACAGCTGGCTAGCTAGGTAGCTAGCTAGTTAAGTCAGCTAGTTATGTCAGTTAGCTAGCTTATTAAGTCAGCTAGTTAAGTTGGCTTTCTAGCAAGATATCTATCTAGGTAGCTAGCTAGTTATTACAGCTAGAAAATTCAAAGTCTAGCTAGGTAGCTAGTTAGTTAAGTCAGCTAGTTAAATCAGCTGACTAGCCAGGTGCCTGTTTGGGTAGCTATCTAGTTAAGTCAGTTGGGTAGCCAGTTGGATAGCTAGTTAATTCATCTAGTTAACTCAGCTTGCTAGCCAACCAACTTGTTAGCTAGGTAGCTAGGTAGTTAAGTCAGCTGGTAAGCCAGCGGGATACGTAAGTAGTTATCTAGTAAAATCAGCTGGCTAGCCACCTGGCTAGCTAGAGGTGTCAGCTAGTTAAATCAGCTGGCTAGCCAGCTGGGTATCTAGTTATGCCAGCTAGTTGAATCAGCTTGATAGCAAGCCGGCTAGGTGGTTGTCAGCTAGTTAATTCAACTGTCTATCCAACTGGCTAGCTAGGTAACTCGGTAGTTAAGTCAGCTAGATAGCCAGTTGACTAGCTGGTTAATTCAGCTAGTTAAGTCAGCTTGATAGCCACCTGACTAGGTAGGTAGCTAGCTAATTAAGTCAGCTGGCTAGCTATTTAAGTCAGTAAGTTAAGTGAGCTGGCTAGCAGGCTGGCTAGCTAAGTGGCTAGCTAATAATGCCAGTTGGCTAGCCGGATGTCTATCCAGTTAAGTCAGCTAGTTAAGTCAGCTGGTTATACGGCTGGCTAGCTAGGTGGATGGCAAGTTAAGCCACATTGTTAGCAGGCTGGTCAGGTAGGTTGCCAGTTAGTTAAGACAGCTGGTGACCAGCAGGGTGTCTGGGTAGTTAAGCAGGCTGGCTATCCCAATGTCCAGTCTGCTGGCTGGCCATTTAAGCCAGTTGCCTAGCCAGGTGGCCAGCCCACTGGCTAGCTAACCGGTTGTCTAGCCAGCTAACCAGCCAGGTAGTTAGCTAGTTAATACTGGTGGCTAGCCGTGTTGCCAATCAGGTAGCTAGCTAGCTAAGTCAGCTGGCTAGCCAGCTAACTAGCCATCTAGCTAGTCAGCTAGTTAAGTCAGCTAGCTAGCCAGCTAGCTAGTTAAGTAAGCTAGCATGTCAGTTAACTATTAAGGTACCTAGTTAATTCAGCTAGCTAGTCAGGTTGCTAGTAAGCTATCTAGTTAATTCAGGTAGCTAGTCAGCTAGCTAGTCAGCTAGATAGTTAAGTAAGCTAGCAAATCAGCTAGTTACTTAGCTAACTAGTCACTTAGCAACTCAGGTAGCTGGTCAGCTAACTAGTGGGCTCCCTCGCTTTCCATCAGGTCAGCTAACTAGAAGTCTCTCTTGCCTGCCTGCCATACACAAAACTATTCGACTCACATGCCAGCCGACAGGTCATCTGATGTGTCAGCTCACTCGCTGGCCAATAGTTAATCAGCTCACTGGTCGGCTCATTAGCAAGGCGACTAGTTATGGCAGTGCATGTGTCAGCCCAATTTAAAACAGACTATTTAATTCAGCTGACGGATCAGCTCTCTCACCGGCCAGCTAGTTAAGTCAGCGGACCTGTTTGCTCACTTGCCGGCCAACTAGTTAAGTCAGATAACCAATCTGCTGACTAGTGGGCCAACTTGTCAGCCGCCAAGTTAAGTCAGCTAAATAAACGTCAGACTAGTTAGGTCAGCTAAGTTGTTGGCCAACTAGATGGCCGAATAATTAGGTGAGCAAACTACCCAGCCAAATCCTTTCCTGGACTAACTATGGGGCAAACTTGTCAGTCAACTATTTAGCTTGGCCAATTAGTCGACCAACTTGCTAAGCCAGCTAACAAGTTGACTGCGTAGTCATCCAACATGTTAAACCAGCTAGCTAGTCAGTCGACTCATCAGCCAACAAGTTAAGTCAGCTGGCTAACTCGTTAAACAACTAGTTATGTCAGCTATTTATCTCGTTTAACAACTAGTTAAAACAGTTATCTATCTCATTAACCAACTCATTAATGCAGCTAACTATCTCGTTAGCCAACCAGTTAAGTCAGCCAGCTAAGTGAACTAGCTAACTAGCTAGCTAGCTAAGTAAACTAAGTCACCTAGCTCACTAGTTAGCTAATTATTTAAGTCAGCTACTTAATCTGCTTAACCTAAATAGTTAGCTAATTAGTTAACCTAAATAGTTAGCTAATTAACTAATTAACTAATTTAAGTCAGCTCATTATTCAGCTAGTAAAATAGTTAGTTAATTATTTAATTCAAGTAGTTAAGTCAGCTAGCTAATTAGTTAAGTCAGCCAGTTAAGGCAGCTAGCTAAGTTTTTAAGTCAGCTAGCTATGTCAGCTAGTTAAGTCAACTTCTAATTTAGTCAGCTTGTTAGGGCAGCTAGCTAGCTAGTTAGTTAAAGGTTTAAGTCAGCAGGTAGAGTCAGGTAGTTAGCTAGTTAACTAACGGGTTACGTAAGCTGGTTGACTCAGCCTGCTAGCTAGTTAGCAAACGTGTTGTGTCAGTTGTTTGAGTATGCTAGCTAGCTAGTTAGCTAACGAGTTAATTCAGCTGGATGGTCAGCTAGCTAGCTGGATAGCTAATGAGTTAAGTCAGCGGGATGAGTCTGCTAGCCAG
>NW_007173230.1:0-751 GCF_000164805.1 Carlito syrichta | reverse complement strand
CTAACTAGCCATCTAGCTAGTCAGCTAGTTAAGTCATTCTAGCTAGCCAGCTAGCTAGTTAAGTAAGCTAGCATGTCAGTTAACTATTAAGGTACCTAGTTAATTCAACTAGATATTCAGGTTGCTAGTCAGCTATCTAGTTAATTCAGGTAGCTAGTCAGCTAGCTAGTCAGCTAGATAGTTAAGTAAGCTAGCAAATCAGCTAGCTACTTAGCTAACTAGTCACTTAGCAACTCAGGTAGCTGGTCAGCTAACTAGTGGGCTCCCTCGCTTTCCATCAGGTCAGCTAACTAGAAGTCTATCTTGCCTGCCAGCCATACAGAAAACTATTCGACTCACATGCCAGCCGACAGGTCATCTGATGTGTCAGCTCACTCGCTGGCCAATAGTTAATCAGCTCACTGGTCGGCTCATTAGCAAGGCGACTAGTTATGGCAGTGCATGTGTCAGCCCAATTGACAACAGACTATTTAATTCACCTGACCTATCAGCTCTCTCACCGGCCAGCTAGTTAAGTCAGCTGACCTGTTTGCTCACTTGCCGGCCGACTAGTTAAGTCAGATAACCAATCGGCCGACTAGTGGCCAACTTGTCAGCGGCCAAGTTAGGTCAGCTAAATAAACATCAGACTAGTTAGGTCAGCTAAGTTGTCGGCCAACTAGATGGCCGATTATTTAGGTGAGCAAACTACCCAGCCATCCCTTACCTGAACTAACTATGGGGCAAACTTGTAGTCAACTATTTCGCTTGG
>NW_007173229.1:0-786 GCF_000164805.1 Carlito syrichta | reverse complement strand
GGTTAGCCACTATCTGCTAGTTAAGTCAGTTGGCTAGCCAGCTGGCTATCTAGTTATGTTAGTTAGTAGCATCAGTTGGCTAGCCAGCTGCTAGCTGGTTTAGTCAGCTAGTTAATTCAAGTGTCTAGCGTACTGGTTAGCTAGGAAGCTCGCTAGTTACATCAGCTGGATAGCCAGCTGGCTAGTTTGTTAAGTCGGATAGATAAATCAGCTGGCTAGCGAATTGGTTAGGTAGGTAGTTAGGTAATTATGTCAGCTGGCTAACCGGCTGACTAGCTAGTTAATTCAGTGAGTTAAGTGAGGTGGCAAGGTACCTGGCAACCTAGGTGGCTATCTAGCTAAGCCAGCTGGCTAGCCGGATGGCTATCTAGTTAAGTCAGCTAGTTAAGTAAGCTTGTTAGCAGGCAGATTAGCTAAGTGGCTTGCAATTTAAGCTGGCTGGTTAGCAGGCTGGTCAGGTAGGTGTCCCACTAGCTAAGCCAGCTGGCTAGCAGGCTGACCAGCAGGGTGGCTTGGTAATTAATCCAACTGGCTATCAAACTGTCCAGCCAGACGATTGGCTATCTAAGCCAGCTGGCTAGCCACCTGGTCAGCCCACTAGCTAGCTAGCCAGCTGCCTACCCAGCTAGCCAGCCAGGTAGCTAGCTAGTTAGGCCAGTGGGTTAGCCGAGTATAAACCAGTTAACTAACTCGTTAAGTCAGCTGGCTAGTCAGCTATCCTGCAAAGTAACAAGTCAGCTAGTTAAGTCAGCTAGCTAGCCAGCTGGCTAGTTAAGTCAGTTAGCA
>NW_007173228.1:0-378 GCF_000164805.1 Carlito syrichta | reverse complement strand
GGTAGGTGTCCCACTAGCTAAGCCAGCTGGCTAGCAGGCTGACCAGCAGGGTGGCTTGGTGATTAATCCAACTGGCTATCAAACTGTCCAGCCAGACGATTGGCTCTCTAAGCCAGCTGGCTAGCCACCTGGTCAGCCCACTAGCTAGCTATCCAGCTGCCTACACAGCTAGCCAGCCAGGTAGCTAGCTAGTTAGGCCAGTGGGCTAGCCGAGTATAAACCAGTTAACTAACTCGTTAAGTCAGCTGGCTAGTCAGCTATCCTGCAAAGTAACAAGTCAGCTAGTTAAGTCAGCTAGCTAGCCAGCTGGCTAGTTAAGTCAGTTAGCAACTCAGCTAACTATTCAGCTAGATAGTGAAGTCAGCATGCTAGAGAGTT
>NW_007173227.1:0-4432 GCF_000164805.1 Carlito syrichta | reverse complement strand
CAGGTAGCTAACTAGTTAGGCCAGCGGGCTAGCCGAGTATAAACCAGTTAACTAACTCGTTAAGTCAGCTGGCTAGTCAGCTATCCTGCAAAGTAACTAGTCAGCTAGTTAAGTCAGCTAGCTAGCCAGCTGGCTAGTTAAGTCAGTTAGCAACTCAGCTAACTATTCAGCTAGATAGTGAAGTCAGCATGCTAGAGAGTTACAAAACTTGTTTGCTAGCTAGTTACGTCAGCTAGATAACCAGCTAGCTAATCAGCTAGCTAGTTAGGTCAGCTATCAAATCAGATTGTTACTTAGCTAACTAGTCAGCTAGGAGCTCAGCTATCTGGTCAGCTAACTAGTGACATCGCTTGCCTTCCATCAGGCCAGCTAATTAGTTGGCTCGCTCTCCTGCAAAGTGTTCAGCAAAGTAGTCAGTTCGCTCGCCAACAACAGTTCAACTAAATTGTCGGCTATCTCACAGGCCAACAGGTCAGCTAACCAGTCAGCTTGCTCGCCAGCTGAGTCGTTAAATCAGCTCACTGGTCGGCTTGCTCGCCCGCTGACTAGTTAAGGCAGCTCACATGTCAGTTCACTCGCCGGCGAACTAGTTAAGTCAGCTCACCAATCACCTCATTCGCCGGCTGTCTAGTTAACTCTTCTGACCATTCGACTCACTCGCTAGTTGAGTAAAGTCAGCTGACCAGTCAGTTCACTAGCCGTCTGATGAGTTGTCAACTGGTCATTCGGCTCACTCGCCAGCTGACTAGTTAAGGCAGCTCATCTGTGAGCTCAATCGCCATCTGACAAGTTAAGTAAGCTAACCGGTTGGCCAACTAGACTGCCAACTATTTAAGTAAGCTAAATATTCAGCTCCCTCTCCTGCCAACCAGTCTGCAAATGAGTCGGCTTACTCACCAGCCAATAGGTCAACTAACTTAATGGCTCGCTCGCAAGCCAACAGGTCAGCTAACTAGTCACCTTGCTCGCCAGAGGATTAAATAAGTCAATTGACCAGTTGGCTTGCTCACCAGCCAACTAGTTAAGGCAGCTCAACTGTTGGTTCACTTTCCGGCCTATAAGTTAAGTTGGCTCAGTAGTCGGCTCACTCGCTGGATGATTTTTTAATTCTTCTGACCAGTCACCTCACTTGCCAACTGACTAAATTCAGCTGACCAGTCAGCTCACTCACTGCCGACTAGTTAAGTCAGCTGATTAGTTGACACACTTCCAGGCCGACTAGTTAAGTCAGCTGAAGAATTGGCTCCCTTGCTGCCTATTTAAATCAGTTGACCAGTCAGCTCACTCGCCAGCTGACTCATTAAGTAAGCTCACATATGGGCTCACTTGCTGGCCGACTTGTTAAGTCAGTTAACTGGTCGAACAACTAGCCGGCAAACTAGTTAAGTCAGCTAACCAATCAGCCGACTAGTAGACCAACTTGTCAGCTGACGAGTTAGCACTGCTAACAAGTCGGCCTACAAGTATGGTCAGCAAGGCAACAAGTTAACCTTGCTAACTAGTGGGCAAACTCTTTAGTCAGCTAGTTAAACAAGATAACTAGTCTGACCAATAATCGGCTGACTTGATAAGACAGCTAACAAGTCGGCCGAGTAGTCAGCCAACATGTTAAACCAGGTTAGTAGTCAGCAAACTTAGCCAAAAAGTTGTCACCTAGCTAACTCGTTAACCAACTAGTTATGTCAGCTAGTTAACTCGTTTTACAAGTTAAAAGAGTTGGCTAACATGTTAACCAACTCGTTAAGTCAGCCAGCAATCTTGTTATCCAACTAGTTACAGCTTGATCAGTCATCTAGCTAACTAGATAGCTAGCTAAGTCAGTTTGCTCACTAGTTAACTTATTATTTAAGTTAGCTACTTACGTCTGTTACCCAATTAGTTGGCTTATTATTAAATCAGCTAGATATTCAGCTAGTTAAATAGTTAGCTAAATATTGAATTCAAGTACTTAAGTAAGCTAGCTAACTAGTTAAGTCGTCCAGTTAAGTCAACTAGCTAAGTTGTTAAGTAATTTATCTAACTTAGCTAGTTAGGTCAGCTTTCTAATTTAGTCAGCTGGTTAAGACAGCTTGCTAGCTAGTTAGCTAACGGGTTAAGTCAGCAGGTTGAATCAGGTAGTTAGCTAGCTAACTAACAGTTAAGTCAGCTGGTTGAGTCAGCTAGGTAACTAGTTAGCAAATGGGATGTGTTAGCTGGTTGAATAGGATACCTAGCCAGTTAGCTAACGAGTTAAATCAGATGGATGAGTCAGCTAGTTAGCTAGATACTAACGAGTTATGTAAGCTGGTTGAATCAGGTAGTTAGATCCTTAGCTAAGGAGTTAAGTCAGATAATAAAGTCAGTTAGTTAGCACATTAGATAATGTGTAAGCTTACTAGTTAGCTCTCTGGTGAAGTCAGCTAGATAGCTACCAGTCAACTATTTAAGTCAGCTTGTTCGCTAAGTAGATAGCTAGTTAGTTCACTATTTAAGTCAGCTGGTTACCCAGGTAGAAAGTTAGTTAGCTCACTATTTAAGTCAGCTGGCTACCAAGGTAGCTAGCTAGTAGCTAACTATTTAAATCATCTGGCTAGCTAGGGTGCTAGATAGTTAAGTCAGCAAGTTAACTCAGCTGGCTAGCTTCTGGCTAGCTAGGTATTGAGATAGTTAAGTTAGCTGGCTTGCCAATTATCAAACTAGTTAAGTAACCAAGTTAAGTCAGCTCAATCGCCACCTGGTTAGCTAGGTAGCTAAGTAGCTAAGTCAGCAAGAAAACCAGCGGGATACTTAGGTAGCTAGCTAGTTGTCAGCTTGCTAGCTACCTGGCTAGCTAGTGGTTTCAGTTAATTAAGTCTACTGTGTAGCCTGTTGGCTAACTAGTTAAGTCAGCTAGTTGAGTCAGCTGGATAGACTGCTGGCTAGCTGTTTAAGTCAGCAATTAATTCAAGTGGCTAGCCAAATGGCTATATAGGTAGCTCACTAGTTAAGTCAGCTGGTGACCCAACTGGCTAGCTGGTTAATCAGCTAGTTAAGTCAGCTGGCAATCAATTAGCTAGCTAGTTAAGTTAGCTAGTTAAGTCAACTGGCAACCAGCTGGCTAGCTAGTTAAGTCAGCTCATTAATTCAGTTGTCTATTAGCTGGTTAGCTAGTTAAAAAGCTAGTTAAATCAGATGGCTAGCCATCTGGTTAGTTAATTACATCAACTAGTTATATCAGCTGCCTAGCTAGGAAGCTAGTCATATTATTCAGCTAGTTATATCAGCTAGTTAGCTAGTTAAGTCAGCTAGTTAAGCCAGCTGATTAGCTATGTAGTTAGTTCGATGAGTCAGCTAGTTAAGTCAGCTTGCTAGCTAGTTAAGTCATGGAGTTAATCAGATGGTTAGCCATCCTCCTAGCTGGATATCTAGTTAGTTAATTCATCTGGCTAACCAGTTTGTCCTCTAGTGAAGTAACCTAGTTATGTCAGCTCACTAGCCAACTGGTTAGCTAGGTACCTAGGTAGTTAAGTCAGCTGGCAAGCCAGAGGACTATGTAGGTAGATAGATTGTTAAGTCAGCTGTCTAGACAGCAGGCTAGCTAGTTAAGTCACCTAGTTAAGTCAGTTGGCTAGCCAGCTGGCTAGCTATATAGTAAGCTAGTTGATTCAGCTTAGTAGCACACAGGCCAGCTATTTAAGTCAGCTAGTTAAGTCAGCTGGCTATCCAGCTGACTAGCTAGGTAACGAGGTAGTTAAGTCAGTTGACTAGCCAGGTGGCTAACTGGCTAATTCAGCTAGTTAAGAGTGCTGGCTAGCCAACTGGCAAGGTAGGTAGTTTGCTAGTTATGTCAGCTAGATAGCTACCTGACTAGCTAGTGTTGTCAGAGAGTTAAGTCAGTTGGCTCACCAACTGGCTAGCGGGTTAAATCACCTAGTTTAGTCAGCTGTCTAGCCAGCTGGCTAGGTAGGTAGCTAGCTATATAAGTCAGCTTGCTAGCCAGCAGGCTATCTGTTCAATTAACCTAGTTAAATCAACTGGCTAACCTGTTTTCTAGGTAGGTAGCTAGCTAGTTAAGTGAGCTGGCTAGCCAGGCTGCCAGCTAAATAATTTAATAAATATCTATTTAAATGATTGCTAGCTGCCTAGATAGGTGGCCAGGTAGTTAAGTCAACAGACTAGCCAGCTGAGTAGCTGGTTAACATAGCTAGTTACATCAGTAGGCAAACAGCTGGCTAACTAGTTAAGTCAAATCATTAAGTCAGTTGGCTATTCATCTGGTTAGCTAGTTAAAAAAACTTGTTAAGTCAGATGGTTATCCATTTTGCTATCTAGTTATTCCAGGTAGCTAAGTCAGTTGGTTAGCTAGACAAATCAGCGAGTTAAGTCAGCTGGCTAGCCAGCTGGTTAGTTAGGTAGCTAGGTAGTTAAGTCAGCTGGAAAGACAGTAGGCTAGGTAGGTAGTAAGCTAGTTAAG
>NW_007173226.1:0-546 GCF_000164805.1 Carlito syrichta | reverse complement strand
AAGTCAGCTTACTAGCCAGCTTGTTAGCTAGATAGCTAGCTATTTATGTCAGCCATATAGCTAGCTGGCTAGATAGTTAAGTCACCTAGTGTAGTCAGCTGACTAGTCCGCTGTCTAGCTAGAAATCTTGCTATTTTAGTCAGCTGACTAGACTGCCAGCTATCTATATTAGTCACCTAGTCAATTTCACTGGATAGCCAGCTGGCTATCTAAGTAGCAAGCTAGTTAATTCAACTGGCTAGACAGCAGGCCAGCTAATTAAGAGAGCTTGTCAGGTAAGCTGGCTAGCCAGCTGATTAACTAGGTTGTGACATAAGTAAGTCAGTTGTCTAGCCAGCTGGCTAGCTAATTAAGACAGCTAGTTAGACAACTGGATATTCAGGTGGCAAGAGAGGTAGGTTGCTAGTTGAGTCAGCTGGCACTCCAACTGGATAACTAGTTAAGTCAGCTAGTTTACTCAGCTGGCTGGCCAGCTGCCTAGCTGGTTAATCAACTAGTTAAGTCAGCTGGCTAACCAGCTGACTAGCTAGTTAAGTCAACTCGATA
>NW_007173225.1:0-682 GCF_000164805.1 Carlito syrichta | reverse complement strand
TTGTATGGGTGCAGAGACGGGGTCTCCACGAATGACCTGTGCAGGCCTTGGTCTCTGGGGCTACAGCCATCCTCCCACTTTGGCCTCCCAGAGCACTGGGATTCCAGACTTGGTCCTCAAAGTAAGGCATTCTGGTTCATTTTTGATGAATGATTGAGGCCATGCTCGGGTGCTCAGCCTCATACCAGCACTTTGGGAGGTCGAACCAGTGGCTGGTCCAAGCCCGCAGGCTGAGACCCACTCAAACACCTCGGCTCGACCACATCTCTACCATCCATCCCTAATGAGCAGGCGTAGTGGCAGGCACCTGTCTTTCCAGCTTCTCCAAAGAGTGGGGAAAGGCTCACTGGAGCCCAGCAGGCTGATGCTGTGGTCACTGGGAGCAAGACACCACCTTCCAACCTGGGCAATTGAGTGACACTCTGACTCAAAGAAAAAAAGGAGATAGGAAAAAAAAAGAACACCCATTTGTTTTTGGAGTTGGGATCATCCTGAACAGAGATCATTTGGGAAAGAGTTCCCTGCCTTGGGCTAGAGTTCCCAAAAGACAGTGCATCGGCAGACAATCAGGCTGTGGCTTTGTGAGACTGAGGTGGGGGACCATGGGGGCCCGAGAGTTCGAGACCAGCCTGGCACACATAGGGAGACCTCATCACTCCCCAGAACACAGCACTGGGGATGG
>NW_007173224.1:0-312 GCF_000164805.1 Carlito syrichta | reverse complement strand
ATCTAGCTAGCTACCTCCCTAGCCAGCTGGCTAGACAGCTGACTAAACTAGCTGACTTAATTAGCTACCCAATTGGCTAGCCTGCTGATTTAACTCACAGACATCACTAGCTAGCATGATATCTATCTGACTGACTTAACAAGCTAGCTACCTACGTTGCCAGTTGGCTTGCCAGCTCCCTTAACTAGGCAAATTAGCCAGCTAGTTAGCTGGCTAGCCAATTAACTTAACTGGCTCACTACCTAGCTAGCCAACTGGCTAGCCAGCTGACTTAACTATCTGATTTAACTTGCAAATAACCTAGGTAGCCAG
>NW_007173223.1:0-819 GCF_000164805.1 Carlito syrichta | reverse complement strand
TCGGCTAGCCAGCTGACTTAACTAGCTGACTTAAATAGATAGCCAACTTACTCAACTAGCTGACTTAACTACCTAGCTACCAAGCTAACCAGCTGACTTTACTAGTTGAAATAACTAGCTAGCTACATAACTAGATATCTAGCTAGCTAGCCCACATAACTACCTGACTTAAATAGCTGGCTAGATGGCATAACTAGCTGACTTAACTGGCTTTCTACCTAGCTAGCCAGCTGACTTTACTAGTTGAAATAAATAGCTAGCCAACTATCTAACCATCTGACTTAACTAGTTTTTTAAGTAGCTAGCGAGCTGGCAAGCCAACTGACATAAAGAGCTGACTACTCGCTAGCCAGCTGGTTTAACTAGTTGATTAATGAGCTAGACAGATGGCTGTCCAGGTGACTAAGCTAGCTAACTTAAGTAGATATCCAGACGGTTAGGCATCTGACTTAACACCTCTCTAGCCACCTGGACAGAGAGCTGACTTAACTAGGTGACATAATTAGCTAGCGGGCTGGCTAGCCAACAGAATTAAATAGGTCACAACCTTGCCAGCAAGCTTAATAACCAGCAGACTTAACTAGCTATCTCAACTAGCTGGCCTGTTTTCTAGCCAGTTGAATTAAATAGCATGCTACTTAGCTATCCAGCTGGCTATCCAGCTGAATTAATTTGCTGACTTATCTAGTTAGCCAGCTGTCTAGTCAGCTGACTTAAAGAGCAAGCTACCTAGCTAGCCAGCTTATATCTCAGCTGACTTATTTAGTGATGTAACTAGCTAGCCAGCTGGCTAGACAGCTGACATAACTAGCTAGCTAC
>NW_007173222.1:0-864 GCF_000164805.1 Carlito syrichta | reverse complement strand
GCATGCTACTTAGCTATCCAGCTGGCTATCCAGCTGAATTAATTTGCTGACTTATCTAGTTAGTCAGCTGTCTAGTCAGCTGACTTAACTAGCAAGCTACCTAGCTAGCCAGCTTATATCTCAGCTGACTTAATTAGGTGATGTAACTAGCTAGCCAGCTGGCTAGACAGCTGACATAACTAGCTAGCTACCTAGATAGCAAGCTGGTTAGCCAACTGTCTTTTCTATCTGACTTAACTTGCTAGCCAGCTGGTCTTCCTGCTGACTTAATTGCCAGCTACCTAGCTAGCCAGCTGACTTAACTAGCTGAAATAACTAGTGAGCAAGCTGGCTGCCCATCTAACATAACCAGCTTTTTAATTAGATAACCAGCTTACTAGCAACTGTCTTCACCAGGTGACAACTAGCTAGCCAACTGGTTAGCTAGCTGACTAAACTAGCTGACTTTACTAGCTGGCCAGCTGGCTAGCCTGCTGACTTAATTGTCTAGTTACCTAGATAGCCAGCAGCCTAGCCAGTGACTTAACTAGTTGACTTAACTAATTAGCCAGCTGGCTAGCTAGCAGACTTAACTAGCTACCTACCTAGCTAGGCAACTTGATAGTCAGTTGACTTTACTAGGTGACATAAGTAGATAGCCTGATGGCTTGCCAAAACACTTAAATAGCTAACTACCTACATAACCCTCTGGATTAACAACTGATTTATCTATGTAACTACCTAGCTAACATGCTAGTCAAAGATCTGACTTAACTAAGTGAGTTAACTAGCTAGCCAGCTTGCTAGTCAGCTGATTTAGCTTTCTAGGTACCCTGCTAGGTAGCGGGCTAGCCAGCTGACTGAACTAACTGACTTAACTAGCTA
>NW_007173221.1:0-803 GCF_000164805.1 Carlito syrichta | reverse complement strand
CCTCGTTAGCTAACTATCTAGCTATCCTACTCAACCAGCTGACTCAATCCATTTGCTAACTAGCTAGCTAGCTGATTCAATCAGCTGATCTACCCTGTTAGTTAACTAGCTAACTACCTGACTCAACCTGCTGACTTAAAACTTTGGCTAAATAGCTAGCTAGCTATCTTAACAAGCTGACTAAATTAGAAGCTGACTCATCTAGCTGACTTAGCTAGCTGACTTAACTACTTAGCTAGCTGATTTAACTGGCTGACTTAACTAGTTAACTAGCTGAATTAGCTACGTGAATTGCATAGTTAGCTTACTATTTAACTAGCTGAATAATGGGCTGATTTAATTAATTAGCTAACACTTTAGGTAGCAGACTTAAGTAGCTAACTTAAATAATTAGCTAACTAGTGAGCTAGGTGACTTAGCTAACTTAGCTTGCTAGCTAGTTAGCTAGCTCGCTTATGTAGCTGACTTAACTAGTTGACTAACAAAATAATAGCTAAATTAGTGAGTTGGTAAGTGAGTTAGATAACTGTTTTAACTAGTTGATAAATGAGTTAAATATCTGTCTTAGCTAGTTGCTTAACGAGTTAGCTATGTGACTTAACTTGGCTGATTAGTCGGCCGTCTAGCTACCTGGTTTAACACATTGACTGACTACTCGGCCAACTTGTTAGCTGGATTAACAAGTTGGTCGACTTATCGGTTGATGATTTAGTTTGGTTAAATAGTTGGCTGACGATATGGCCCCATAGTTCGGGTTAGTATTTGGCTGGGTACTTTGCTCACCTAATTAGTCGGCCGACTAG
>NW_007173220.1:0-454 GCF_000164805.1 Carlito syrichta | reverse complement strand
AAAAATTATCATAATACTATAAGAAAGGGATTGGCAGTAGTGGAAACTGCCAGGGAAGGGGGGGTGGAATTGGCGGTTGAGGGAAACTGCCAGGAGCGGGGGTGGGATTGGCAGTTGAGGAAAACTGCTGGGGAAGGGGGGGTGGGATTGGCAGTTGAGGGAAACTGCCAGGGGAGGCAGGGCACACTTCATCCACAAGGATGCCTGCATAATGAACATTTGTATACCTAACCCTGAATTGTACCCCACTTCTTTAAAATTTAAAATTTTAAAAAACTGCCAAGTGATCTGAAGAGACATTTCTCAGAACAAGGCATACGAAGGACAACATGTTTATTAGCAAAAACTTCAACATCACTAATCATCAGGGAAATGCAAATCAAGGCCACAGTGAGACATTATCCCACTTAGATGACTGTTATTATTATATATTTTTATCTGGAGTCTCACTCTG
>NW_007173219.1:0-2420 GCF_000164805.1 Carlito syrichta | reverse complement strand
GGGGGGGATAATTTAGCCTTAAAAAAATTAATGAAAAATGTGTCAGCTTATAGATACGATGTCATCATTTAGAAGACGCAGGCGATCATTTATACCAGGCATATTGCAAAGATACATTTATCCAGTCACTTGTCTGGATTGTACAGGATAGTGTAACTGACTAGCAGCTTAGGTGGATGCAGCCTTGAGCACTTTCCTGCTATTCTTGAATCCCAGCTTCATGCTCTGTGAAAATACGGCTCATACAATCCTAGTACACTTACTTTACAGAACTGTAAAGATTTCATTGAAGGCAATATAGAATCCTACTGACAATGCCTGACACAAGGAATGTCATCTTTCCTTCCCATCCTATTCTCATTCCCCTCCTGGCTGGCTTTGCACATATAGCAAGATTTAGAACAGTCACTTTCTAATATATATGTCTATGGTGTTTATCACAAACTAAACATAAATCTGACATAGCTCTAACGCACAAGACATGGCTTGAATCATCTTGGTCTCATTCACTCCCTTAAACAAAGAATATTGAATCTCAACTATGTACCAGGCCTGGTGCTAAAGTCATTGCTAAGTAGACAGCATGCTTCCTTCCTTATGGGAACAGACACAGCAAGTTTTGCAAGTCTTCACTCAAAAAGTGATAAATGCTATAATAAAAGTAAAATACTAAGAAGTCCTCACGAAACTGTTCAGAATGTGCCAGAATGTCTAAATGACAATGAAATTTCTTCCTTCTGCAAGTTGCCATTTTGAGTCCAAACACACATACATACACCTCTGCTGTTAGTTTTGAAAATAGCTCATTTCTACATCCTACTGATACAATAAGAGCTACCACCATGTTGTTCAAACTCTTTTATTTATACTCTTTGGTATAAAGTGACCCCCAAATGGTAATGTGTTTGATCCAGGAATTCAAAGACGTAAGGGTGTGAATAAGATTCTACTCTAAAACATAGGACCGGTTATAATGCTAGTTGTGTGAATAGCCAGACGGTTACAGACCTGCCATGGTTTGGTCTTCTTGAGTCACAAGGAGTAAAACCCTCCCTATCTGCTTCATCGGCTGCTATTCTTCTGTGAAAAAACAACATGGAAGTTCTTTTACAAGTGTAAAATACACTAATATGTGAAAATCAATAAGTCTGAGCCATTTCTTTCCATGTTCTAGCTTATTTCTTCTTGGTTGCAGTTCCAGATTTCTATTTGTTTGCTTTCTATAATTTCTATTTATTTTTTGATATTCACTATGATTTGAAACATCATTCTTCTAGGTTCCTTTCGTTTCTGGTCCAAGATTTCATTGAACTCTTTGAGCACACTTCAGATGTGTCTTAAAAGTGCAAAAAAATACAGACAACTTTTGAATGACAAATTTTAAAGCTAAATTAGTATAAAGAAAAACTCTGGTCATGAACTGTAAGATTTTCAGTTGACCATTCTGAAGACTCCATGCAATCCCAATTGCAACCCAAGCAAACTTTTTGTAAATATTGACACATGGATCCTAAATTCATATGGAAGGGCAAAATTAGGGAATAGAGATGATAACATGAATAAGAAGAACGAAGTAAGAACATGCATATTACCTCATTTCGTGACTTACACTAGCTTAGAGTATTCAGCACCGTGTGGTATAGAAAAACGAGACACAAAAGTTAATGGAACAGATTACAGAATCCAAATATTGATCCACAGTGTACCATCATTTTGCATAGACCCAATGCACACCCTACGTATACTTTAAATCATGTCTACCCTACTTATAATACCAAATGGAACGTAAATGCTATGTGAATAGTTATTATGTTGCATTTTTGCTTTTATTTATTTCTGTATTTTTTTGAGTTGAAGTCTCACTCCGTTGCCCAGACAGCAGCCTCGACCAGCTGGGCTCCGGCGATCCTTCCGCCTCAGCCTTCCAAGTGGCTGGGAACTACAGGCGTGCACTATCACGCCCGGCTAATTTTTGATTTATTGTAGAGATGAGGTCTCACCACGTTGCCCAGGCCGGTCTCGAACCCGTGGACTCAGGAAATCCACTCACCTCAGTCTCCCAAACTGCGGGATTACAGGCTGAGCCACCGAGCCTGCCTTGAAAAAATAATTTAAAAAGAATGACGGGGGTGCCAGCATCCAGTCTTGTACCACGAGTGACAATACACACTGAGGAATGACAGGCTTTTTGTCCATGCCTTTGTCAGTCTGAGGAAACACCTCTCTACGTTGAGATTCCTGGAAGCTTTCCTAGGGTGGTTGGATTTGGACTAAGGGTTTTCCGAGTCTACAGAAATAATGTTTTTGGCTTTGACGTCGGGTGAGGCCCCGTGGACCAGCCTGGCACTCCTGAGGTGAGCGACCTACTGTCACGCTGTGCCTCCATGTATCTGTGTGGCGCTCTGGCGTGCAAGCTCACG
>NW_007173218.1:0-404 GCF_000164805.1 Carlito syrichta | reverse complement strand
TGGTCCAGAAACACTCACCGGGTTGTAGACAGAATAGGCCACCGGGACACACAGCAAGGCGTGTTTCCCAGGAAAGAGAGGAGGTTTTTGTGGGTTTCATCCTGACATGCTTCATGTCATTTTTTTCTAACAAACCCTGACAGGGAAACAGTATTTTTGGGAAAGGTGATCCACCCCAGCAGTAGTTTGGCTTCAGGACATCTGGGTTTTAGAATGCGTTCTGGTAAAATCTTCAGGCAATGAGAAGCAAATATCTCTGTGTCATGTGGATGTCTGATTCTTTTCATTCTGGTCCTTTGTTTTGTGGTCATTTGTACACATGAAAGCCTGGTCCGTGGTACTTTCAGTTGCATGGTCTGAGCCCACATGTGAAGTCTTTTGTTCACTCTAGCACCCCTGGGAGC
>NW_007173217.1:0-751 GCF_000164805.1 Carlito syrichta | reverse complement strand
CTTTACTATCTGACTTATCTAGTTGTCTTAACTATTTAGCTAGTTGACTTAACTGGCTGACTTAACTAGTTAGCTAGCTGACAACTACCTGAATTAAATAGCTAACTATTTAACTAGCTGAATAACTAGCTGATTTAATAATAAGCTAACTGGTTAGGAAGCAGATTTAAGTAGCTGACAAATAATTAGCTAACTAGTTAGCTATTTGACTTAGTTTCCTAGCTAGTTAGCTAGCTGACTTAGCTATTTGGCTTAGCTAGTTGGATAATGAGAAAGCTAGTTGACATATCGAGTTGGATAAAGAGGTAGCTAACTGTTTTAACTCATTGGTAAATGAGTTAACTAGCTGACTTAACTGGTTGGATAACGGATTAGTTAGGTGACAACTTTTTGGCTGAGGAGACGACTGACTTCTTAGCTGTTTTTAACACATAGGCTGACTACTTGATCAGCTTGTTAGCTGGCTTAACAAGTCGGCCGACAAGTCGGCCGACTAGGTAGCTGGGCTAACAGGCTGACTAACAAATTGGCCCACTAGTTAGCAAGGTTAACATGTGGCCTGCTGGTTTGCTGACCAAACTAGTTGGTCGACTAGTTGGGCGATTAGTTAACTGACCTATCTTTTTGGCCGACTTGCTTGCTAAGCTAACTTGTCAGCTGACAAGATGGTCGACTAGTTGGCTGTTTGGTTAGGTGACTTAACTAGTTGGCCGACTAGTCTGCCGACAGGTTAACTGACTTAACTAGTCAG
>NW_007173216.1:0-784 GCF_000164805.1 Carlito syrichta | reverse complement strand
TTTAAGTCAGCTCACCAGCCAGCTAGTTAGGTAGGTATCTAGGTAGTCAAGTCAGCTAGCAAGCCAGTGGGCTAAATGCATAGTTAGCTAGTTAACTCAGCTGTCTATCCAGCTGGCTAGCTATGTAGATTGGCAGTTAGGTCAGCCTGTTAGCCAGCTGGCTAGGTGTTTAGGTCACCTAGTTAAGTCAGCATGCTAGACAGCTGGCTAGTTAGGTAGCTAGATGTTAAGTCAGCTTTCTTGCCTGTTGGTTAGCTAGTAAAGCCACCTAGTTTATTCAGCTGGATATCCAGCTGGCTAGCTAGGTAGCTTGTTACTTAAGTAAGCTGGCTAGTCAACTGGCTAGCTAGTTAAGTCACCTAGTTAAGGCATCTGGCTAGCAAGCTGGCTAGCTATATAACAAGCTGATTAATTCAATTTTCTTGCAAGCAGGCCAGCTATTCCAGCTATTTAAGTCAACTAGTTAATTCAGCTCACTAGTAAGCTGTCTAGCTAGGTAGCAAGTTTGTTAAGTCATTTGGCTAGCCAGCTGGCTAGTTAATTAAGTCAGCTACTTAATCTGCTGACTAGCCTGCTAGCTAGCTAGGTAGACAGCTAGTTAAGTTAGCTGTGTAACCAGCTGGCTAACTAGTTAAGTCTGCTAATTATGCCAGCTGGCTAGCTGGTTAAGTCAACTATTTAAGTCAACTGGTAGCCAGCTTGATAGCTATTTACCAAGTTAGTTATTTCAGCTGGTTAGCCAACTGGCTAGTTATATAAGTCAGCTAGTTAATTCATCTGACTG
>NW_007173215.1:0-376 GCF_000164805.1 Carlito syrichta | reverse complement strand
TAGTTAAGTCAGATTTTTAAATTAGTCAGCTGGTTAAGACAGATAGCTAGATAGTGAGCCAACGGGTTACATCAACAAACTGAGTAAAATTGTTAGCTAGTTAACTAGCGGGTTAAATGAGCTATTTGAGCCAGTTAGTTAGCTAGTGAGCAAACAAGTTGGCTCAGCTGCTTGAGTAGGCTAGATAGCTAGTTAGCTAACGAGTTATGTCAGCTAGTTGTGTCAGCTAGCTAGCTGCTTAGCTAATGAGTTATGTCAAATAATTAAGTCACCTAGCTAGTATGTTGCATAATGAGTAAGCTAATTAGTTAACTAACTGGATAAGTCAGCTAGCTAGCTAGTCAGCTAACTAGTTAAGTCAGCTTTTTAGATAGGT
>NW_007173214.1:0-880 GCF_000164805.1 Carlito syrichta | reverse complement strand
ATCAACAAACTGAGTAAAATTGTTAGCTAGTTAACTAGCGGGTTAAATGAGCTATTTGAGTCAGTTAGTTAGCTAGTGAGCAAACAAGTTGGCTCAGCTGCTTGAGTAGGCTAGATAGCTAGTTAGCTAACGAGTTATGTCAGCTAGTTGTGTCAGCTAGCTAGCTGCTTAGCTAATGAGTTATGTCAGATAATTAAGTCACCTAGCTAGTATGTTGCATAATGAGTAAGCTAATTAGTTAACTAGCTGGATAAGTCAGCTAGCTAGCTAGTCAGCTAACTAGTTAAGTCAGCTTTTTAGATAGGTAGCTAGCTAGTTAGCTAACTATTTAAGCCAGATCGCTATCTAGGTAACTAGCTAGTTAAGTCAGCTAGTTAAGTCAGCTGGCTAGCCAGCTTGCTAGCTTGGGAGTGAGCTAGTTAAGTCAGTTGGCTAGCTAGCTGGTTAGCTGGTTAATTCAACTAGTTAAGAGAACTGGCTAGCCAAATTTCAAGGTAGTTAACTAGATAGTTAAGTCAGCTAGATAGCTACCTGGCTAGCTAGTGATTTCAGTGTGTTAAGTCAGCTGGCTAGCCAACTGGCTAGCTGGTTAAGACAGCTAGTTTAGTCTTCTGTCTACCCAGTTGACTGCATAGGTAGCTAGCTAGTAAGTCGGCATGATAGCCAGCAGGCTAGCTCTTCAATGCACCTAGTTAATTCAGCTTGCTGGCCTGCTACCTAGGTAGTTAGCAAGATAGTTAAGTGAGCTGGCCAGTCAGCTTCCAAGCTAAAGTCAGCTAGGTTAGTCAGCTGACTAGCCAGCTTGCTAGATAAGTAGTCAGCTAGTTTAGTCGTCAGGCTAGCCAGCAGGCTAGCTGGTTAAGTCAACGAGATAAGTCAG
>NW_007173213.1:0-609 GCF_000164805.1 Carlito syrichta | reverse complement strand
GAATGGAATGGAATGGAATGGAGTGGACCTCAATGCAAAGGACTGGAGAGTAATGGAATGTAGTGTAGGGGAAGAGAATGGAATGCAATGAATGGAATGGAGATGTATGGAAAGGAATAGTAAGGAATGGAATGGAAGGAATGGAGAGGAAAGTAACGGAATTGAGTGGGGAGGAACCGAATGGAGTGTGAAGGAATAGAACGGAATGGAATGCAAATGAAATGAAAGGAAGGGAATGGAATGAAAAGGAGTGGAATGAATGGAATGGAGATGAATGGGATTGAATGAATGGAATGGAATGGAGTGGAATGGATCATAATAGTCCATAAATGGAATGGATTTGAAAGGAGAGGAATGGATTGGATTGAAAAGGAATGGTATGGAATTGTAAGGAATGTAATGGAATGGAGTGGAATGGAATGCAAGGGAGAGGAAAGGAATGCAATGGAATGGAGAGGAATAGAATGGTGAGGAATGGAAGCGCATGGAATAGTATGGAATGGAGAGGGAAGGAGAGGAATGGAATGAAGAGTAATGGAATGGAATGGTATGGATGGAAATGAAATGTAGTGGATTCGAATGGCGTGGAAAGGAATGGGGAGGAATGGA
>NW_007173212.1:0-587 GCF_000164805.1 Carlito syrichta | reverse complement strand
TGGAATGGAATGCAAGGGAGAGGAAAGGAATGCAATGGAATGGAGAGGAATAGAATGGTGAGGAATGGAAGCGCATGGAATGGTATGGAATGGAGAGGGAAGGAGAGGAATGGAATGAAGAGTAATGGAATGGAATGGTATGGATGGAAATGAAATGTAGTGGATTCGAATGGCGTGGAAAGGAATGGGGAGGAATGGATTGGAGTGGGGTGGAAAGAAACGGAATGGGGGGAATGGAATTGAATGGAATAGAATGGAGTTGAGTGGAGTGGAAGGGAATGGAATGGAATGGAATGGAATGGGGAAGAATGAAATGGATTGGAATGGAGAGTAATGGAATGCAATGGAACGGAACGAAATGGAATAGAATGGAATGAAATGATTGGAATACAATGGAATGCAGTTGAATGGAATGTGGAGGAATGCAATGGAATGGAGAGGAATGGAATGTAATGGAGAAGAATGGAAATGAATGGAATGGAATGGAGTAGAATGAGTGGAGTGGAATAGAATAGAATGGAATTATTTGGAATGGAATGGAGAAGAAAGAAATGGAATGGAATGGACCAGAATGGAATGCAATGCAA
>NW_007173211.1:0-1202 GCF_000164805.1 Carlito syrichta | reverse complement strand
GAATGGAATGGAGTAGAATGAGTGGAGTGGAATGGAATAGAATGGAATTAATTGGAATGGAATGGAGAAGAAAGAAATGGAATGGAATGGACCGGAATGGAATGCAATGCAATGGAATGGAATGGAAAGGAGTGGAAAGGGATGGAATGGAATGGAGTTGATTAGAGAGGAATGGAATGAAATTGAATGGAATGGAGAGGAATGGAATGCCGAGGAATGGAAATGAATGGAATGGAATGGAATGGAATGCAGTGGAATGAATGGAATGGACTAGAATGAAATGGACAGGAAAGGAATGGAAAGGATTTGAGTGGAATAGAATGTACTGGAGTGGAATGGAATGGAATGCAATGGAAAAATGGAAAGGAATGTAAAGGAGTGGAATGAATGGAATTGAATGGGGAGGAAAGGAATGGAATGGAGAGGAGTTGAATGGAATGTAGTGGAGTGGAATAGAATAGAATGGAATGGAATAGAATGATGAGGAGTGGAATGGAATGGAATGGAGTGGAATGGAGTGGCATAGAATGGAATGGAATGGAGAAATGGAGAGGAATGGAAAGGAGTAGAATGAATGGAATGGAATGGAATGGAATGGAGAGGAAAGGAATGGAATTGAGAGGAGCAGAACGGAATGTATTGGAGTGGAATGGAATGGAATGGAGAGGCTTGGAATGGAAAGTAGTGGAGAGGAATGAAATGGAATGGAAAGGAATGAAATGGAAAGGAATGAAATGTAGGAATGGAATGGAATGGAATGGAGTGGAATGGAATGAAGTGGGTTGGAATGGAACGGAATGGACTGGGGAGGAATGGGATGGAATGGAATGGCATGGAGAGAAATAGAATGAAGAATATTGGAATGGAATGGAGAGGAATGGAATGGAATGGAATTGAATAGGATGGAATGGAAAAGAATGCAACGGAATAAAATTGAATGGAATAGAAAGGAGAGGAACGGAATGGAATGGAATGAATTGGAATGGAATGGAATGTGGTGGCATGGAATTGAGTGGGGTAAATGGAAGGAAATGGAATGGAATTGAATACAATAGAGTATGATGGAATGGAGAGAAGGGGAATGGAATTGAGTGTAATGGAATGGAATGAAATGGAGAGGAATGGAAGACATTGAATGGATAGGAATGGAATGCAGAGGAATGGAATGGAATTGAATGGAATGGAGAGGGAAGAATTGTGAG
>NW_007173210.1:0-590 GCF_000164805.1 Carlito syrichta | reverse complement strand
AATTGAATAGGATGGAATGGAAAAGAATGCAACGGAATAAAATTGAATGGAATAGAAAGGGGAGGAACGGAATGGAATGGAATGAATTGGAATGGAATGGAATGTGGTGGCATGGAATTGAGTGGGGTAAATGGAAGGAAATGGAATGGAATTGAATACAATAGAGTATGATGGAATGGAGAGAAGGGGAATGGAATTGAGTGTAATGGAATGGAATGAAATGGAGAGGAATGGAAGACATTGAATGGATAGGAATGGAATGCAGAGGAATGGAATGGAATTGAATGGAATGGAGAGGGAAGAATTGTGAGAAATGGAATAGCATGGAATGCAATGGAATGGAATAGAGGAATGGAATGGAATGGAATAGATTGGAATGGGGTGGAATGCAGAGGAAGGGAATGGAAAGAAATGGAGAGGATGGAATGCAATGGAATGGAAAGGAATAGATAAGAGATTGAATGCAATGGCTTGTTATGTATAGGAATGGAATGGACATGAATGGAATGGAATTGAATATAGAGGAATGAAGAGAAATTGTTTGGAGACGAATAGATGAGAATGGAAGGAAATGGAAAGGAGGTAAATGA
>NW_007173209.1:0-982 GCF_000164805.1 Carlito syrichta | reverse complement strand
AATGGAATGGAATGGAATAGATTGGAATGGGGTGGAATGCAGAGGAAGGGAATGGAAAGAAATGGAGAGGATGGAATGCAATGGAATGGAAAGGAATAGATAAGAGATTGAATGCAATGGCTTGTTATGTATAGGAATGGAATGGACATGAATGGAATGGAATTGAATATAGAGGAATGGAGAGAAATTGTTTGGAGACGAATAGATGAGAATGGAAGGAAATGGAAAGGAGGTAAATGAAATAGAATGTTATGGAATGGAGTAGAAAGGAATGGAATGGAAAGGAGTGGAATGGAATTCAATGGACTGGAGTGGAATGGAATGTAGTTGAGAGGAAGGGAGTTGAATGGAATGAACGGAATAGAGAGGTATGAAATTGAATGGAAATGAATGCAATGAAATGGATGGAATGGAGAGGAATGTAATGGAATTGAGTGGAGATGAATGGAATGGTGTGTGTTGGAGAGGAATGGAATGGAATGAAATGGAGTGGAATAGAATAGAATGGAGATGAATGAGATTGAATGGATGGAATGGAATGGAGTGGAATAGATCAGAATATTCCATAAATGGAATGGATTTGTATGGAGAGGAGTGGATTGGAATGAAATGAAATGGTATGGAATGGCGAGGATTGGAAAGGAATGGAATAGAATGAAATGGAATGGAGAGAAAAGGAATGGAATGGAATGGAGAGGAAAAGAATGGTTAGGAATAGAAAGGCATGGAATGGAATGGAATGGAAGGGTAGGAGAGGAATAGAATGAACAGGAATTGAATGGAATTGAATGGTATGGAATGAATTGAAATGTAATGGAAAGGAATGGAGTGGAATGGAATGGGTAGGAATAGATTGGAATGGAGTGGAAAGAAAATGGTGGGGATTGGAATTGAATGAAATGGAATGGAGTGGAGTGGAGTAAAATGGAATGGAATGGAATGGAGAACAATAAAATGGATTGGAATGGAAAGTAATGGAATG
>NW_007173208.1:0-704 GCF_000164805.1 Carlito syrichta | reverse complement strand
CAAGAGTTGGGAGAAGATATTAAAGAAAAATAAATCCCATGTTCAGTCCTAATTATATGAACTTTCTGAACTCCACTTCCTATGCCGGTGGCATGAGGAAATGTTGCTTTAAGAATACTATTGGGGCAAACCTGACCTAATTAGAACTTTGGGGAAGTCAGAGCTATTAGAAACATGAGAGGGATTGTGGTGGGAAAGTGTCTCCATTGCTGAGATAGAGGACCATGGAGTGAGGACCTGAGAGGAATCTCTGGAGGCTGATAGGGGTCCCTCTGGATGCTGATGGACAGTTTGAGGATGGCACTGTGTAGAGCTGATGACAAGCAAACTTCATATATGTACACAATCTTCATCATACTACATAATGGGTATGTATTGTCTTTCTCCAGCACTCTCCAGATGAAGCAGCACCATTTACCAGTAGGAGAAAATGGAGATATTTTGTAAAAGCATCTCCAGTTATGAAGTCAATTAATGGATTAATTTTAAAAGTGGCACTTCTGACCACACTCCGTCTCAAAGTAACCTCAAGGTCACTGTCACATTATAGTTTTTGAATCCAGTTTGTTTCCTCCTGCTGTAGTAAGGACGGTCCTGCAAGCACCAGAGTCTGTACCGTCATTGGGATTGCTAAAGCATACTGGAAAGAGGGCAGAATATTTTAGAGAAGTAAAGAGGGTCCATCAAAATACTTTGAAACAAAA
>NW_007173207.1:0-514 GCF_000164805.1 Carlito syrichta | reverse complement strand
TTCAGTTGGCTAGCCAGCTGCATAATTAGTTAATCAGCTAGTTAAGTCAGCTGGCTAGCCAGTTGGCTACCTAGTTAACTCACCTAGCTAATTCAGTTTGCTAGCCAGCTGGTTAGTTAGGTAGCTAGGTAGTTAAGTCAGCTGGCAAGCCAAGGGGATACATAGATACTAGGTAGTTAATCAACTGACTAGCTACCTGTCAAGGTAGTGATGACAGCTAGTTAAGTCAGCTTGCTAGCCAACTGGCTAACTAGTCTTGTCAGCTAGTTGAGTCAGCTGGGTAGCCAACTGCCTAGCTGAATAAGTCAGCTAGTTAATTCAAGTGGCTAAGCAACTGGCCAACTAGTTAGCTCGGTAGTTATGTCAGCTGGATGGCCTGCTGTCTAGCAGTTTAAGTCAGCTAGTTAAGTCAGTTAACTAGGCACCTGGCTAAGTGTGTAGATAGCTAATTAAATCAGCTGGCTAGCCGACTGGCTGACTGGCTACCTAGTCAAGTAAGTGAGTTAAGTCAACT
>NW_007173206.1:2550-3047 GCF_000164805.1 Carlito syrichta | reverse complement strand
CTTTTCATGATATCTATCTTATCCTCTCCAACACCCTACTTCCAGAAGAACGTAGAAGAGTTTGGGAACAGGTTAGAATATATGCAGATGAAATTCATCAAACCACCACCGCTCACCCTCTTGGGGCAACAGCGGTCCCAGACCAAGACCCAGGCTGGGATTACAACTCCCCTGCTGGCATTGAAGCTAGGGACTGTTTTTCTACTTGCCTACTTTCTGGGTTGCACAAGGCTGCATAAAAGACAGCTAACTTTGAAAAACTCCAGGAAATCATTCAGGAAAAAGAGGAAAACCCCTCCAACTTCCTCAGCCGGCTCACCAGGGTGCTCCAACAATTTACTAACATAGACTCCGAAACCCCTGATGGCTGACAACTCCTAATGACATATTTTTTCTCCCAAAGCTATCCAGACATTAGGGCAAAACTAAAAAAACTCAACCGAGGCCCCCTCACTCCCCAACATGACGTTCCCACAGCAGCTTTTAAAGTGTTCTAT
>NW_007173206.1:0-1768 GCF_000164805.1 Carlito syrichta | reverse complement strand
GGGGCCAGTCCATCCTTCCACGCATAACTCCTACAGTTACATGCATCTTTGTAAACGTCCCCTTCACTCATTCCTTTTTAGTAATGCCTCAATGTCCTGTGCCTCTTATGGGCAGAGACATTTTAGCCAAGTTTCAGGTGTCCATCACCTTTAACCCAAGTGCGGCCCTCAGCAACCCTTCCCCTACAACCCCATTCTTGGCCCTTCTAACCGCTGATAATTCTGACCCACTTCCCCCTTGCCCTCCTCGATAGTGAATCCTCAAGTATGGGACATAGACTCCCCCTCCCTAGCACATTGCCCCCCTGTCCAAATTCAACTTAAAAATCCTTCCACAATCCTAATCAGCCACAATACTCTCTTCCTACCTCCAGTCTTCTAGGACTCCAACCTGTCATTAACTCTTTGCTACAAAAGGGATATCTGTGCCCCACTAACGCCCCGTTCAATACCCCCATTTTAGCGGTATGAAAACCAAATGGCACTTATGGCTTAGTGCAGAATCTAAGACTCATCAATGTAGCTGTCATCCCCATCCACCCGCTAGTTCCTAATCCCTATACTATCTTATCTTCAATTCCTCCAACTGCTACTCACTTCTCGGTTCTCGACCTTAAAGATGTATTCTTTACCGTCCCCCTGGCAGCAGACTCACAAAACATCTTTGCATTCACGTGGACTGATCCAATATCTCACCACTCACAACTCACACGGACAGTTCTACCACAAGGATTTCAAGATAGCCCCCACCTGTTCGGTCAAATCTTAGCAGCATATCTTAAGTCGCTCTTACTTACCAAATCCACCCTTATTCAATACGTAGATGACCTCCTCCTGTGTAGCCCTTCCTTAGCTGATTCTCGAAGAGACACTGCACTCACCCTTAACTTTCCAGTGGAAAAAGGATATCGGGTATCCCCTCAAAAGGTCCAACTGCCTGTCACACAAGTCACATATCTAGGGGTAGCCGTCTCACACCAACAGAAGGCTATAATGACAGATCGGAAGGCCCTAATTAAATCCCTACATATACCTAAAACTAAGCAGGAAATCCAATCATTTTTGGGGATAGCAGGATACTTTTGGGCTTGGATTCCCAACTTTGCCTTACTCGCGAAGCCACTCTATACTTTCACAAAGGGAGACCCCAATGAGCCACTCCTAACACCCTCCTCCATTAAACAACCTTTTGTTGCCCTCCAGCAGGCCCTCCTGAGGGCCCCCACTCTTCATCTGCCAGACGTACACCGACCTTTCATCCTATATGTTCACGAAAACAAGGCGGTGGTCTTGGGAGTCCTGGGACAACTTTGTGGACAAACGCTTGCCCCAGTGGCCTATCTCTCAAAACAGTTAGACCACATCATCCAGGGCTGGGCCCGTGTCTGCAAGCACTGTCTGCCACCCACATGTTGGTGTGTGAATCCAAAAAACTCACCTTCGGGGCCCCTATTACCGTAACCTCCCCCCACCATCTACAGCACCTCCTAAGCTACAAAGGCCTTCAAACGCTGCCCCCTGGTCGAGTCCTATTGCTCCTTGTCTTCTTTTTACAGGATCCCTACATATCCTTTCAAACTTGTGCACCCCTAAACCCAGTCATGTTGCTCCCTTCTTCCACAGCCCCACTAACCCATGACTGCGTAGACAGTGTTGAGGCTCTCCTTCCTTGCCCGGTTCACATCCAGGAAGGCCCTTTGCCCTCCCCCTCCTATACCTGGTTCACTGATGGCAGCTCCTTCCTACACAATGGGTCCCGGGTTGCGGG
>NW_007173205.1:0-3320 GCF_000164805.1 Carlito syrichta | reverse complement strand
CAACTTTGGGAGGCAGAAGGAGTGTTGCATGAACTAGGACTTCTAGCCCATGCTGAGCAACTAAGCAATACTGCTGCTCTACAATAAAGAAAACCACTGGCCGGGCATGGTGGTATATGCCTGGTTTTCCAGCTACTTTATAGGCCAAAGCTGTCAGTTCTGGCTACTAGGACGACTGAGGCAGAAGGATCACCGAGCCAAACATAAGAAGATTGTGGTGGTAATGAGCATGTCACTGCTCTCAAACTTGGGCAACAGAGTGAGACTGGCTTAAAAAAAATTAACTTATTAGGATTCAATTTTTGATATATATTCCACCCAAATCATTCATTCATTCTTTCTTTTTTCTTTCTAATTCGGTTTCTCTCTCTGTTGCCCAGGCTGGAAGCAGTGGCATACTCACGGCCTTTTATTTTTCAATATATTAAAACAATTCCTGCTTGGTATATCTAAATTAAATTCTTTTATTTTATATGAATTCAATTAGTTCTATAACATAGACTTCTCAGGTTTGTAAAGAAAAACTTTGGACAAAATAAATCTGACAGAACTTAATTGTGGAAAAAGCAATTTGAAAATTAAGAAGTAGTCTCCCTGACCATGATAGGTTCAGAGAAACCTAGATCATATTCATAAAAAAAAGAAAAGGGATCTAAAGGAAATAAAAGGAAACACAGAAACAGCCTAATTGGTTATAGTTTGGCGTTTGCCACTTTTGAACATGTTTTGAACATCTGGCCACCAGAAACTGGTGAAAATTCTGTGATTGGCACAGTGTAAATTGTACTCTGTTTAAACATTAAGTTAGGTTAGAATTAACCAAGTAAGGAGTAAGAAGTAAGCTTTAGGTCGAACGTGACACACGCAAGGAGGTAGTTTTAAGCTAAACTTAACAGTTACTTGTCTCTGTCCATAAAATCAGGAGAGGATTTATCATTTCTGTACTGCGTGGACTGAGCACAAGGAGCGAGTGGTGAGATGGAGAGCAGCACCCCTTGACCCTTGTACAAAATCCTCCCAGTTACCTTCAGAGCATGGGTGCATCTGAGAAACTCTCAGGAGATGGATGCATCTGATAGAGCAGATGGAGTGGCCCAGTTCCACACATCAGCTTTCCTGGGTGGTTTATGATATGACTTGCAACACTGTGGAAGGAATACTGTAATGCTGTTGACAGTAATAAGTTGCCTCATCTTCAGGTTGCAGGCTGCTGATGATGAGAGAATAATCTGTCCCAGACCCATTTCTACTGAACGTCGAAGGAACTCCAGTTTGTAAATTGGATGCGTCATAGATCAGGAGCTGAGGATTCTGCTGATACCAGTTTAAATAACTGCTAATGCCCTAACTCAGCTGGCAAATGATAGTGACTCTGTTTCCCAGAGATGCAGACAGGGAGGATGGAGACTGGATCATCTGGATGTCACATCTGGCACCTGAGATTGGAATCATAAAACAAATATTCACACAATTAATCATGAGGCAAAAGAACTTCTCTGAAGAACTAGGCAATACTGACCACACTGGCTGAGGCAGCTCCTAATGTTCTCCCTCCTTACCTGGGAATCAGAGCAGCAGGAGACCCAGGAGCTGAGCGGGGACTCTCATGCTGATGGTTTGTCCTGGCTGTGACTAACTCCTGCCTGGGGTGTCATCAGCCCATTAATAAGTATTCAGGACAGGGGAAATTACTCTGGAAAATGCAAAGTATCAAAATGGGGGAAGCTGGGCAAACTGCAAGGCTGACTAATCTCAGTAACTAAGCACATGGTTTCCTCTAAGCCATTTTGTTGCAAAAGAGATATTGGTGACAATTATCACAACCATAGTGGATTAAGGACTAGATGGAGTAATGCATTTCATAGTTGCATTGGCATTATGAATATCCTTGTTTTTAGGGAACACATATTATAGTCTTAGAGAGTGTGACTTGAAGTTCTTTAACTTACTCTCAGATGGTTCTGATGGGGAAGAACATGATGTGCTTACATTTTTGTGAATGCAAAATTGCTTTAACACAAAAGAATATTGTTTACCAGAATGTGAAAATATTCTATAACATTTTGTAATGACCTTACTTCATTGTTATTACCAGTATAAGGTCACACTGTTCACTATCATGATAATATCAAGGTAATACCATGATTCCTTAATGTATATCACACATGATCCACTTTTATCCAATGCTATTGGTCTCTTTAGTTCCCAGGGACTAAATTGGTTGCACCTTATATTTGGTGCAGGGATTTTCTTATTCTACCTTCATTCAGTATTACCTACCACAGCCCATAAGTGTAAAAGGCTGACAAGTGAAACCTCATCTTATTACTTCAACAAAAACCACGGCTAGTCTTCATGGCCCTGCCTTTCACCAGCAAAGCCACTTTCCTCTTTTACTTTTAAGAAGTGAGTGGAGACATCATTCTTACCCTGATTGCAGCCCCCTTGCCTGCACCTCCAGGAGAGAGAGTCACCTTCTCCTGTTCAAGCAGGCACCAGTATAAATGGAGAAAGAGCTGGGATACAAATACAACAGGTCTCAGTGATGACAGAAGATGTGTATAAATATCCCAGCTCCCCATCTCTCAGGTGGAATAACCAGAAACCTTTCCTGTGTTTTCCAGGTGAGTTGAGTTGCAGTTGTCCTTAATGTGAGCTGCTCAATGAAGTATAAATTGTTGTCCATCTTCATTATCCTGCCTCATTTTCTGCTACATTTCTAGGATTTATACACATGAAAATATGCTGTCTAAACGGAAACACTTGTAATTCATGGTCCCAACCAAAGACAGTGGTCAAATCCTCAGTCTTGAAAGTATATCTGTCCTGAATTTTTACCAAATTAATTTTTCAAAAGTTAGAAACGTTATTTAAATATTTTAAATATTTAATTTTTCTTTATTGATCTCTCCTAGATTGCATATAGCCATTATTGCTTTTTCTGTGTTACTGTTAGGACACACTCCCAGTGGGGCCTCCAGAATGTTAGCTAGGCTCATTCAGCATGTGGGTGACTGGTGTGCAATCCAGTGTCATGTAAAAGATGCAAAGAATTGAACAGAATTTAGATTAGAATTGTTGAATTTAATTTTTTTTTTTGAGTTGGAATCTCACTCTGTCGCCCAGACTGGAGTGCAGTGGCCACTCCCGGCCACCGCAACCTCGACCTGCTGGGCTCCAGCAACCCTTTCGCCTCAGCCTTCCAAGTAGCTGGAACTACAGGCGCGCGCTACCACACCTGGCTCATTTTTTATTTATTGTAGAGCAAATTAGAAAGAAGGAAAGAAAACGAGGTGATTCACCTCCCCAAGGTAGGGTAG
>NW_007173204.1:0-7579 GCF_000164805.1 Carlito syrichta | reverse complement strand
TTTCGTGTAAATCATGTGGTAGATAGTACAAAATTTCTGCCAGTGACCAGTTGCATAATTTTTTGCATATCTTTGGACTTTAATTTACTGATATGTAAAATGAGAGCACCTGAATTGTACATTCTATGAACATTTGCATTTGGGGTTAACTTTGTGGGTCCTTTGCATTTGGGGTTAACTTTGTGGGTCCTCTTTTAAAAAAATTAGATGAACCCTTGCTGTGGGTCAGGTATGATGCCAGGTTTCTCAGGTATACCTTAGGGAAGACAGACTGTTCTTCTCATGGAATTGACTGCCTCAGGAGAGACGAATAAATAATTTGCATACATGTTAAGATAGATTGGGGGTAGGGATCCATAGGAGAATGTAACAGGGTTAGTTAACCTGATATACATTAAAAGAATAAAGAAAGCAGATCCATGTGTGGCACGAAGACCTACCCCTGTCAAGTAATTTCTGCTGTGCTTTCCCAGAACTCTGGGTCTTAAGAATATGATAACCAGCCGGGCTCGGTGACTCAGCCTATAATCCTGCGCCTTTGGGAGGCTGAGGTGAGTGGATTGCCTGTGCCCGCGGGTCGAGACCCGCCTGGGCAGCGAGACCTCATCTTTACAATAAATCAAAAAAATCAGCCGGGCGTGGTAGCACATGCCTGTAATTCCGGCTACTTGGAAGGCTGAGGTGGAAGGATTGCTGGAGCCCAGCAGGTCGAGGCTGCGGTGGCCGGGAGCGGCCACTGCCACTGCACTCCAGTCTGGGCGACTGAGTGAGACTCCAACTCCAAAAAAAAAAAAAAAAAAAAAGAATATGATAACCATAGCAGGAACTTTTTTTTTTTACTGTGGAACATTGTAAATATGTGCGATATTTTGATTCAAGTTTTAGATAAGATAGCTCTATCATTTCATCTGTTGCTTTGCTTTCACTGTCACTGCCAGCTTTTTGAAAATGTTGGTGTGATCTGGGTTGTTTGTTATTTGCTATACAGGAAAACCTTGCCATAATATTCAATTAAAAAAAGTACTTACCCTAGCTACTCAGGAGGTTGAGGTGGGAGGATCTCTTGGGGCCAAGAGTTCAAGACCTGCATGGCCACAGAGTGAGACCTTGTTTTTAAAAATAAAAAACAAAACAAATCACCCAGGCATAGTGATGCAAACCTGTAGTCCTAGCTACTTGGCATGCTGAAGCAGGAGGATCACTTGAGCCCAGGAGTTTGAGGCTGCAGTGAGCTAAGATTGCACCACTGCACTCTAGTCTGGGCAGCAGAGTGAGACTCTGTCCCTAAAACAATAAAATAAGAATTACTTTATTGCTATTAATTTATGTTTTTTTTAATATAGAAGTCAACTTTTGCTGGGCTTGGTGGCTCAGCCTGTAATCCCAGCACTTTGGGAGACTGAGGTGAGTGGATTGCCTGAGCCCGCGGGTTCAAGACCTGCCTGGGCAACTTGGCGAGACCTCATCTCCACAATAAATCAAAAATTAGCCGGATGTGGTAGCACGTGCCTGTAGTTCCAGCTACTTGGAAGACTGAGGTGGAAGGATCGCCAGAGCCCAGCAGGTCGAGGCTGCCGTGGCCAGAAGTACCACTGCACTCCAGTCTGGGTGACAGAGTGAGACTCCAACTCAAAAAAAAAAAGAGGACAACTTTTTTGATGTGAAAGAGATTGATAAATATGTAAGTTTTTATGGCAAAGGAAAATAGCCATTTCCATTTATTTGTAGAGTTATGGTTTATTGCTAGTTCAATGCCCATGTATAGTAGCTGGGATGACAAAGTTTAGAAAACTGTTTTATGTAGTTGTATTCCTTAGAGGATATGCTGTTTTAACAGAAGGGTCCTAAAAGATACACTGGCTCAAACATAATAAATATGTGTATCTTGCTTATAGAACTGTTCTTAGCAGGTAAACAGGCTACATGGTTATTCAGGAACCCAGGCTGATGGAGGATCTTGTATCTTCAGTACAAAACTTCAAAGATTGCCCTAGGTTGACCTGGTGTGGTAGCTCACGCTTGTAGTGCCAGTACTTCGGGAGATGGAGGTGAGAGGATTGCCTGAGCCCAGGAGTTAGGGACCAGTCTGGGCAACATGGCAAGACCTGGTCTCTGCAAGAAATAAAAACAGTAGCTGAGTGTGGTCATATGTCCCTGTAGTTCCAGGTAATTGGAAGGCTGAGGCAGAAGGATCTCTTGAACTCAGCAGGTCAAGGCACACGCCACTGCACTATATCCTGCGACAGAGCGAGACTTTGACTCGAAACAAAAAACAACAAAAAAAGTTTGCTGTGGGCTGACTCCATTCCAGTGAGGTGGAAGGGGCGGACAGAGGGTCTGGAATAGCAGGTAGTTTTCATGGACTGGGTCTGGAAGTGATGACCTTCACTGTCACTCATTGTCACTGTGTTACAGGGCCACACATCTAACTTGTAGTCTGGCTATAGGTCTAGGAAAAAGAGAATAAAGATTTTGGAGTGCAGCCACCTGTCTCTACCATAGAATTGTAAGGTGGCCCACTGTACATGGACTCTAAGTGAATGTCCGCTTAGTTCTAATATTTGACTAATACTGGCTTTATTCTTTGAGACTTGGCATATTGTGGCTGTGCCTAAAGTTTCTTGTCCTACTGAAGGTGTCATATAATCTGTGTCATTACAGAAATACAGGGAATGACACTACCATTTAAATGCCTGTGAGCCCAGGCCCTGAACTAGATGCTTTGCATATGTGATTTCATTGTGTCTTCCTAGAATAAAGATATTTGTATTCTGATGTTCCAGATGGAAGATGAGTTTTGATGGCTTTCCTCAGTTTCCCTAATTGGTAGCGCTGATTCCTGAGTCCTTTCAGTTGATCAGTTGACAGTAATACATTTATGATTCATCTTATCTTTTGGGGCATTTTACAGTTTGACATTGAAGGATCACTTTCCCCCGTCATCGCACGCAAGAAAGCAAGGCCTTCTGAAACTGGCTCTGATGATGTAAGAATTGTTATTTTTTTTCTAATGTCGTAATTTATTGATACTCATACTAGTTTCCTACTTCTGTAGTATTCTTGTCAATTTGTCTCTATTCCCAACACCTTTTGTTTTATTTATTTTAATGGTGAATAGCAGTTATTTTAAAGAACAGGATCTATTATGTTTTCTGTGGTCACTTATTCACTTTTGTTTTAATGATTACTACAAATTACTGTGAATGTATGTATTCTTGTATGATTAAAGTTTGAATTTCTAGATATTACCAACTGATCACCAAAAATGACAGCATTTACCCTTTTATGCAGTGCTTCTCTAATTTAGGTTCTTAAATGTGTCAGATTCCCTGGATATATTTTTAAGTGATCCTCAAAATTTTTTTAAATTGCCGGGCTTGGTGGCTCACCTGTAATCCCACGCTTTGAGAGGCCGAGGTGAGTGGATTGCCTTAGCCCGCAGGTTCGAGACCCGCCTGGGCAACTTGGCGAGACCTCATCTCTACAATAAATTAAAAAATTAGCTGGGCATGGTAGCACATGCCTGTAGTTTCAGTTACTTGGAAGACTGAGGCAGAAGGATCACCGGAGCCCAGCAGGTCGAGGCTGCGGTGGCCAGGAGCGTGCCACTGAACTCCAGTCTGGGCAACAGAGTGAGACTCCTACTCAAAAAAAAAAAAATTTTTTTTAATTGAGGTATAATTTGCATAAATGAAATCCTGATATCTCAAGTTTGCAGTTCATTAGTTTTGACTTATGTACATTCATGTAACCCGCACTCAAGATAAAACATTTCCATAACTCCATAGAGTTACCTTGTGCTGCTTTTTTTGCTTGTTTTTTTTTTTTTTGAGTTGGAGTCTCACTTTGTCACCCAGGCTGGAGTGCAATGGAACGCTTACAGCCACTGCAGCCTCTACTTGCTGGGCTCAGGTGATCCTTCTACCTCAGTCTTCCAAGTAACTGGGACCACAGGCATGCACCACCATGCCTAGCTAATTTTTTTATATTACAGAGATGAGGTCTCGCCAAATTGCCCAGGCTGGTCTCGAATCCTTGGGCTCAGGCAATTCTCTTGCCTCTGCCTCCCAAAGTGCTAGGATTACAAGCATGAGCCACTGCGCCTCGCTCCCTTGTGCTGTTTTAATCAGTTTTTTTCTCCTCTTCCTCAAGTAACCACTGATCTGAACTCTATCACCATATGTTAGTGGTATCTGTTTGAGAACTTGGTATAGTATAGATGAAATAGTATGGTATGTAATCTTTGATATACAGTTTATCTCATTCAGAATAAAGTTTTTGAGATTTATTTGTATTTTAACAGATATCAATAGTTTGTACCTTTATATTGCTGAGTAGTATGAATATACCATAATTTGTTTATCTGTTGTTCTGCTGGTGGATATGTAGGCCATTTTCATTTTTGAGGCTTGAGAATAAAGGTGCTGATGGCATTCAGTGACAAGTCTTTGAGGACATATATTATCATTTCTTTTGGATAAATACTTAGCAGTGACATTGTTGGGGGATTGCTGACTTCTAAACTGATTGTGTCTTATTAAACTCTGACCAGTAATGTATGAGAGTTCCTCATGTTTAAATCTTTGCCAGTGTTTGCTATTGTCAATCTTTCTTGTTTTAACCATTTGAGTGTGCATTAAATAGTTTCTTTTAATGATTTAAAATTGTTTTTTCCTGGTTACTAAGAATCTTAAGCACTCTTTTATGTGCTCATTAACTACTTAAGTATTTCTTTGCAAGTTTCTGTTCAAACCTTACCTATTTTTTAATTGGATTTAAAAAATTGAGTTATAAAAATTCCTTATATTAGCCAGGCGTGGTGGCACACACCTGTAGTCCCAGCTAATCAGGAGGCTGAGGTAGGAGGATCACTTGAGCCCAGAAATTCGAGGATACAGTGAGCTGTGATCTTGCTACTGCCTTCCAGCCTGGGCAATAGAGCAAGACACTGTTTCTTAAAAAAAAAAAAAAGTTTCTTATATATTCTGGACATGAGGGGGGTTTTTTTGTTTTTTGGTTTTTGTTTTTTACCATACACGTGTTGCAAATATTTTATTTTAGTGTGTAGCTTAACAGCATCTTTCCATGAACAGAATTTTAAGTTTTGTTATCCAATTTGTCAGTTTTTTTCTTTTTATTTTTGAGTTGGAGTCTTACTCTGTTGCTCAGGCTGGAGTGTGGTGGCATGCTCATAGCCACCATAGCCTTGACTTGCTGTGCTCAGGCGATCTTCTGCTCAGTCTTTCAAGTAACTGGAACTACAGGTGTGCACCACTATACCCAGCTAATTTTTTGATTATTGAAGAGACGAGGTCCCACCAAGTTGCGCAGGTTGTTCTCAAACCCGTGGACTCAGGCAATCCTCTTGCCTCCACCTCTCAAAGTACTGGAATTACAAATGTGAGCCGCCGCACCCGGTCTGGTAGTTAGTTTCTGTATCTGGTCTAAGAGTTTTTAAGTTAGTACTCTGATTCTCTTGGTACAGAAAAATTAAAAAAAAAGTTAGAGTAACACACTATATTAAGCCTTATAAAAATACCAGTAAATTCTAAGTTCTGGAAGTAGTATAAACCACATTCTTTGAACACAATACAATAAATCACAAGTAGTAACCAAAATAGACCTAACACTAGGAAAATATAGTACAATCGGTTTTAATATGAGTTGCTGCTGATTGTTATATTGTATTACTAGCCCCAGCATTTTGTAAACATGGAAGCATGAGTATACCAACTAAGTACAGGTAGACCTTCCCTCTTACCAAAACACAAATTGGTGTAATGGCACTTCAACCTGCTCACCTACACTAACCAGCTTTTATTATTTACTTTTGCTTTATAAAACATAGCCTGAGGTAGTCTTAAATTTTCTCTTTCAATCCCACATAGTATAATTCTCCCAGAGTCGCTTCCCTGAAAGGGCATGAATGTATTTTAAAGGTGGCTTCTCTTTTTTTTTTTGAGTTGGAGTCTCATTCTGTCATCCAGACTGGAGTGCAGTGGCCACGCCCGGCCACTGCAGCCTGACCTGCTGGGCTCCGGTGATCCTTCCGCCTCAGCCTTCCAAGTAGCTGGAACTACAGGCGCGCGCTACCGCGCCCAGCTAATTTTTTTTATTTATTGTAGAAATGAGGGTCTCAACCAAGTTGCTCAGACGGGTTTCAAACCCGCAGGGCTCAGGCAAATCCACTCACCTCAGCCTCCCAAAAGGCGTGGGATTACAGACTGAGCCTCCAAGCCCGGCTAAAGGTGGCTTCTCTTCATGTTTATCACTGACATTTGGAAATTGTGACTTTTTTCATATAATTTAAGTGAATTTGGTTACCTTTATTAATGATAACATTATAGGGAGATATTATTTTTTAAAAATTAATATCCTTTTTACTCTTCTCAGGACTGGGAATATTTATTGAATTCAGACTACCACCAGAATGTTGAGTCTCATCTTTTGAACAGATCTTTATGTTTGAGCCCTTTGGAAGTTTCACAGATGAAAGATGAGGATTTTTCACAGAACCTCACTCTGGATTCTTTTACACTTCTCTTTACTCAGATACCTGCGATTTTTTTTTTGTTCTTCACCTTGTCTATGAGGAGCTTAAGTTGAATACTCTAATAGGAGAAGGAATTTGTTCTCTTGTTGACCTTCTTGTTCAGTTGGCAAGGTAAATATTGTTTATGGATTAGAAATTGCCAGGAGGTCCTTAGATAACTATCTTTTCCATAATATCATCTAGGAACCTTGTAAACAGGTTACTGAAATCTACCTTCTCAGAAAACTAGAGCATTTTCTGTAAACCAGAGAATTGTTTGAAGATAATGATTATGTAAGGGCCTGTGGACCTTGCTAGAATTTTTTGGTCTTTGTCCTAAAATTAGTGGAAGGTCATGAAAAAAGGGGATGACCTGCTCAGATTTTCATTTTGACATAATGACTGGCTATACTGTGGTGGATATTCTAGAATCACAACTATTTTATAATAATATCTACATTCAGATAGTGCTTTATTGTTAACAAAATCATAGCTTACATCTTTTTTTTTTTTTTTTGAGTTGAAGTCTCACTCTGTTACCCATGTTGGAGTGCAGTTTCACCACAGTCTCAACCTTTTGGACTCAGGCAATCTTTCCACCTCAGCCTTCCAAGTAGCTGGTGTTTGTTTTTGTTTGTTTGTTTGTTTGTTTTATTATAGCGACAAAGTCTCGTTATGGTTTCTTTTTTGATGTTGAGGAATCTCGCCCAAATTTGTTTGCAAGAAAATTAGTGTTTACTGTTGTGGAAGTCCTGTTGGCTGAAATAGGTATTGGATTAATAGTGCTGAATCTTCATAGGCATACATTTCCTATTCTAAATAAACCCAAGCAAAAATAAGAGTATATTATAAAAATTAAGGAGAAATGATAGTAGTTTTGTGAGCACAGAATGATCTCATACTAATTTTAAAAACAACTGCAGGTAGTGTTTTCAAGGCTAATGTTACTATGCAAGTTATTAGCCTGGATATTTATTTGGCCAACCCATTACTGGGCTCCAGTGGTCACATTCAGTGAGGTACCTGTGGTTGTAATCACAGATGTGG
>NW_007173203.1:0-441 GCF_000164805.1 Carlito syrichta | reverse complement strand
GCTAGCTGGTTAAGTCAGCTAGTTAATTCAAGTGGGTAGCCATCTGGCTAGCTAGGTAACAAGCTAGTTAAGCCAGTTGGCTAGCCACCTGGCTAAGTAGGTAACTAGCTAATTAAGTCAGCTGGCTAGCTGGCTGGCTAGCTAGTTAAGTCAGCGAGTTAAGTGAGCTGGCTAGTCAGCTGGCTAGCCAGGAGTCTGGCTAGTTAAGCATGCTGGCTAGCTGGATGGCCATCTAGTTAAGTCACCTGGATAATTCAGCTAGATAACCGCCTGGCTAGCTACGTGGCTGGCAAGATAAGCTGGCTACTTAGCAGGCTGATCAGATAGGCTGGCTAGTTAAGCCAGCTGGCTAGCCGACTGACCAGCATGGTGGCTTGCTAGTTAAGCCAGCTGGCATTCCGACCTTCCAGTCATCCTTCTGGCTATTTAAGCCAGCTGGCT
>NW_007173202.1:0-389 GCF_000164805.1 Carlito syrichta | reverse complement strand
AGCAATTCAGCTAACTATTCAGCTACCTAGTTAAGTCATCTAGCTAGTCAGTTTTCTAAATAGATAGCTAGTTAAGTCAGCTAGCTAATCAGCTAGCCATTCAACTTGATAGTTAAGTCCGTTAGCCAGCTAACTACCCAGTTAGTAAGCTAGGTAAGTCAGCTAGTTAGACATTAAGATAGCTTATTTGTTAGCTAGTTATGTCAGCTCAATAGCCAGCTAGCTAGTTAGCTAGCAAGTTAATTCAGCTAGCACACCAGCTAGTTACTTAGCTAACTAGCTGGTTAGAAACTCAGCTAGCTCATCAGCTAACTAGTGGGATCACTCGATTTCCATCAGGTCAGCTAACTAGTCAGCTCACTAGCCTGCCATCCAGTCAGCAAACTACT
>NW_007173201.1:0-962 GCF_000164805.1 Carlito syrichta | reverse complement strand
AGTTATTTTAGCTATTTAAGTCAGCTGGCTAGCTAGGTAGCTAGCTAGTTAAGTCAGCTAGTTATGTCAGCTAGCTTGCTAGTTAAGTCAGTTAGATAAGTCAACTCACCAGCTAGATAGTTAGCTAGGTAACTAGCTAGTTATTTCAGCTAGTAAAGTCAACTGGCTAGCTAGGTAGCTAGCTAGTTAAGTCAGCTAATTTAATCAGCTGGCTAGCTAGTAAAGTCAGCTACTTAAATCAGCTGGATAGCCAACTACCTAGCTGGGTATCTAACTATATAAGTCAGCTGGCTAGCCAGCTGGGTAGCTAGTTAGGTCACCTAGTTAAGTCAGCTCACTAGCTAGCTGGATACCTAGGTAGCTAGATAAAGTCAGCTGGTAAGCATGCAGGATTCGTATGTAGCTAACTATTTAAGTCAGCTGGCTAGCCACCTGGCTAACTAGTGATGCATGCTAGTTAAATCAGTTGGCTAGCCATCTGGCTAACAAGTTCAGTCACCTAGTTGAGTGAGCTGGCTACCCAGCTGGCTAGATGGTTATATCTGCTGGTTACTTCAAGTAACTATCCATTTGGCTAGTTATGTAGCTAGCTAGTTAAGTCAGCTGGCGAGCCAGCTGGCTAGCTCATTACATCAGCTAGTTATGTCAGCTGGCTAGCCACCTGGCTAGGTAGGTAGCTAGCTAATTAAGTTAGCTGGCTAGACAGCTGGCTAGCTAGTTAAGTCAGTGAGCTAAGTAAGCTTTTTAGCTGACTGGCTAGCTAGGTGGCTAGCTAGTTAAGCCAGCTGGCTAGCAGGATGGCTATCTTGTTAAGTAAGCTAGTTAAATCAGCTGGTTAGTTGGCTAACTAGCTAGGTGTCTTGCAAATTAAGCCAGCTGGATAGTAGACTGGTAAGGTAGGTGGCCAGCTAGTTAAACCGGCTGGCTAGCCTGCTGATCACCAGGGTGGCTGGCTAGTTAAG
>NW_007173200.1:0-1238 GCF_000164805.1 Carlito syrichta | reverse complement strand
CACCAGCACCACCTGAAGGAATTTCCAGCCTGCCAGCCAACACTGCAGATTCTCCTGGACTTGTCAGCTTCCACAATCACCTGGGCAATTCCTTCAATATCATGACCCGGCTGCCTCTTTTCCTTTTCAAGTTCACTTCATGGGACCTTCCTATGCCCACCTCCTTTGCTCAGTCTGGTCCCCAGACACCTTTGTCTGTGCTCTACATTCTGCTGAGAATTGCCAGGTCTCGCCAGTTCTGTCTTGCAGTTCTTCACCAAACACCATATGAGGAGATAAGGAAGAAATAAAAGGCAGTACCAGATGATCACATTTTGAAACGGGCACGACTAGCTTTGGAGCTTTGGAAGGTAAAGTTCACCTCATGTGCCAATTCTCACTAGCTGGTGGTGGCCATCTGGAACATTTTAAGAAGATTCTGAGGGTCCGTGTGAAAGAATGCAGTGATCTACTAGTGGATATGACAGGAGATGGGAGGGAAAACTTGCTACATATTTGCCACCTAAGGCCTGGACATTAAGGAAACTGTCCAAGATTATGTTTTTGGATCCCTTTCCAATGCATACTCAAATGAGGTATTAGATAAGATAATTTTTACAAAGACCAAAAAAGAAATTTGCATTCCATTCATTTCTCTGATTTACATATGAGGACATTCAAACAAGGGTAGAAAGAGCACAGAGAACACGCTAAGTTGCTTCCCAAACCCCTCCTCTTTTCCTGTAATACCAAATTGCAAAACAGAATTTGCCTGCTGGTATGAGTGAGTGGGGAACGCCAATCTCCCAGCATGCTGGTTTAGCTCCTCCTTGGCCACGCTGTCCAGCAGCTGATGCTGGGGCAGCCCTAGAAATACTTTTGGGACCGCATTAGGCATGAAAATAATCTTGGAGAGCAAAAGTTGCATTGATCTCTTCTTATCCCTGGTTTACTGAAAATGAGAACAGAAGCAACCCATCACAGCATACCAAGATCAGAGTTTGTCCTATTGATGTCCATATTTCTAAAAACCAACTACAAATTGTCCTGACAAAAAAAGCACCCTATGCCTGGTTTTCAATGGCTGTTTTCGATATTATGTAAGGTGTTGAGTGGGGGACCCACGATTATTTGTACAGCTGGATGAGGTTACTTTATCATTTACTGAACTTGAGCACCTTTTTCCAACAAGACACAGTATGACTGATTACACTGAAGATACAAACAGAAATAGGAGATAGTCTGTGTTTTCCAGAAAT
>NW_007173199.1:0-426 GCF_000164805.1 Carlito syrichta | reverse complement strand
AGCCTGCTTAGGGCACATTTCTCACCTCAGAGAGGAGAGCCAGCATGAACTGGGCCATGGGACCTCAGAACTCTCGCACCAAAGTGGGGGCAGCCATTCAGTGGGGTATGTTGGGGCTGGAAGGCACCGAGCTTAGGGGGTCCCTAACATGTAGGCAGTGGGTGGGGAAGTACTGAGGGCAGAAGGTTTGCCTGAGAATGGATTTCTTTCTTACTTTCATTCTTTTCTTTCCTCAATAGGTTGTCCAGACTGCTCTCAAATCACCCAACTTGGGCCATCCTCTCAGCCTAGACCTCACAAACTGCAGTGATCACAGACTTTCCATTTCATCAACATCCTGGTCTTCCTGCCTGGTATTGAACTCTGGGACGGATGCGATCCTACTGCCGAGCCCTTTCCTCACCCAAAGTTTTCTGGGTTTAACTT
>NW_007173198.1:0-662 GCF_000164805.1 Carlito syrichta | reverse complement strand
TTATTAATGTTATGTGCCCCACCCTCCTGGCAGTGTCCCACTACTGCTAATCCCTTTTCTTGTAGTATTATGATAAATGTTCAAGACCCACCTACGAGTGAGTACATGTGGTACTCAAATCTTTGTTTCTGTGATAAATCACTAAGTATGATAGACTCTAGTTCCATCCAGGTTTTCTGCAAAGTTCATAACTTTTTTTCTTTATGGCTGCATAATATTCCATCATGTAACTAAATGTACCATATTTTCTTTATCCAGTTCATTTTCGATGGGTAGCATGGTTGGTTTCATGTTTTTGCTATTGCAAATAATGCTTCAGTAAACATGCGTATGCAGGTATCTTTATTATAGAGTGATTTGAGTTCCTCCAGGCATCTTCCCAGAAGGAGGATTGCTGGGTCATATGGAAGGTCAATTTTCAGATTTTTTAGAAATTGCCACACTGTTTTCCACAGAGGTTGTACTAGTTTTCATTCCCACCAACAATGTAAAAGTGTTCCCTTTTCCCCACATCCTCTGCAGCATCTATTGCTTTTTGAGTTATTGATGATGGCCATCCTGAATGGAGTTAAGTGGTATCTTGGTGTGGTTTTAATTTGAATTTCTCTGATGATTAATGAGGCTGAGTATTTTTTCATGTATCTGTTGCCTGCTCATATGTG
>NW_007173197.1:0-628 GCF_000164805.1 Carlito syrichta | reverse complement strand
CCATACAGGTGTGCATAGTAATTTCTGATAATCATTTGTATTTCTTTGGGGTCAGTTGTGACTTGGTCTTTTGCATTTCTGATTGTGTTTATTTGGGCTTTCTTCTCTCTTTTTCTTGGTCATTCTGGCTAGGGTCCCATTGATCTTGTTTATCCTTTCAAAGAATCAGCTTTTTTTGTTGTTGATTTTTTCTATGATATTTTTGTCTTCTGTGTCTCATATTTGGTCTTTTACTTTGGTGATCTGAAATCTACTGAAGTTAGGGTTTTGGTGGTCTTGTCTTTTCAACTTCCTTAGGTGATTTGTTAGGCTGTTAACTTGTGATATTTCCATTTTTTTAAATGAGTATTCATAGAAATATGAATTCCCCTCTTAGTGCTGAATTCATGGCACCCCAGAGGCTTTGGTAAGATGTTTCTTAATTTTCATTTGTTTCCGGGAATATTTTATTTTATTTTATTTCTGTATTGACCCAGGAGTTGTTCAGCATTGTGCTGTTTAGTGTCCATGTCTTTGTGAGTTTTGGAGGAATTTTGTTGGTGTTGATATTTATTTTTATTCCACTGTCTTCTGAGAAGGTGCATGGCAGTATTTTGATCTTATGAAATTTGTTTATGCTTGATTTATG
>NW_007173196.1:0-659 GCF_000164805.1 Carlito syrichta | reverse complement strand
ATTCCATTCCATTCCATTTCATTCCACTCCAGTCCATTGATTTCCACTCCATTTCATTCTATTCCACTCCATTTCATTCCATTTCTCTCCTTTCCATTCCAATCCTCTGTTTTCCATTACATTAGTCTCCAATCCAATCCATCCCATCCCATTCCATTCCATTCCATTACTTTCAATTCCTCTCCAGTCCATTCCTATTCATTCCATATCACTCCATTCCATTCCATTCTGCTCCATTTCTCTCCATTCCATTACTTACCTTTGCATTCCATTCCATATCATTCCTTTCCATTCCATTTCATTCTTATCCATGCCATTCCATTCCTTTCCATTCAATTCCATTCTATTGAATTCCTTTCCTCTCCCTTCCATTTCATTATCTTCAACTCCATTCCGTCCATTTAATTGCAAATCATTCCTCTACTCTCCATTCCATTCAATTCCATTCTATTCCATTAAGATCTTCTGCATTCCATTCTTCCCCATTCAATTCCTCTCCATTCCATTTGTTCCATTCCATTCCGTTCCTCTCCATTCCATTCTGTTCCTCCCCTTTCCATTCATTTCCATTCCATTCATTCCATTCATTCTATTCCATTCATTCTATTCCTCTCCATTCCATTCTATTTCTCTCCTTTCCATTCCACTCCACTCCACTC
>NW_007173195.1:0-11528 GCF_000164805.1 Carlito syrichta | reverse complement strand
GAGGAATAGAAGTGAATGAAATTGACAGGAATGGAATGGAATGGAATGAAATGGACGGAAAGTGGAGGAATGGAATGGAGAAAAAAGGCATGGAATGGAATGCTATGGAGTCAAATGAAAAGGAGAGGAATGGAATGGAATGGAAAAGAATGATATGGAATGGAATGGCAAGGTAGGTAAGGGAATGGAACTGAATGGAATGAAATCGAGATGAATGGAATGGTATGGAATGCAATGGAATGGAGAGGAACGGAACAGAATGGAAAGGAATCGAATGGAATGGAATTGAATGAGGGGAATGGAATAAAATGGAATAGAAACGAATGAAAAGAAATTGAATGGAAATGAATTGAAAGGAATGGAATGGAGTGAAATGATATGGAATGGAATCGAATGGAAGAGAATGGAATGGAGGGGAATATAATAGAATAGAACTGAATGGAGAGGAATGAAATGGAATGGAAAGGAATGGAGAGTAATGAAATGGAAAGGAGAGGAATGGAATGGAAAGGAGGGGAATGGAATGGAATGGAGTGGAATGGAATGCAATGCATTGGAGTAATGGACTGTTGTGGAATGAAATGGAATGGAATGGCATAGAATGGAGAGCAATGGAGTGGAATAGAACAGAAAGAAATGGAATGAAATGGAATGAAATGGAATCGAAAGGAATGGAGATGTATGGTATAAAATGGAATGGAATTCAAAGTTGAGTACTGAAATGGATTGGAATGGAAAGGAGAGGAATGGAAAAGAATAGAATCGAATCGAGAAAAATGGAATGGAGAAGAATTGAATGGAATGAACTGGAATGGAATGGCATAGAAGGGAGTGAAATAGAATGGAGTGGAATGGAATGGAATGAGGCGAATGGAATAAAATGTAACAGAAAAGAATGAAAAGAAAGGGAATGGAAATAAATGGAATGGAATGGAATGGAGTGAAATAATATGGAATGGAATGGAAGGAAATGGAATGGAGAGGAATGTAATAGAACTGAATGGAGAGGGATGGAATGGAAGGGAGAGTAATGGAATGGAATGGAATGGAGAGTAATGAAATGGAAGGGAGAGGAATGGAATGGAAAGGAGGAGAATGGAATGGAATGGAGTGGAATGGAATGCAATGCAATGGAATCAATGGACTGGAGTGGAATGAAATGCAATGGAATGGCATAGAATGGAGAGCAATGGAGTGGAATAGAATAGAGAGAAATGGAATGAAATGGATTCGAATGGAATGGAAAGGACTGGAGTAGAATGGAATGGAATTCAAAGTTGAGTACTGGAATGGATTGGAATGGAATGGAGAGGAATAGAAGAGAATAGAATTGAATCGAGAAAAATGGAATGGAATGGAATGAAATGTAATGGCTTTGAAGGCAGTGAAATGGAATGGAGTGGAGTGGAGTGGAATGGAATGGAATAGAGGAATATAATTGAAAGAAATTGACAGGAAAGGTAAGGAATGAAATGGAATGGAACGGAATGTGGAGGAATGGAATGGAGAAAAATGGCATGGAATGGAATGCAATGGAGTGGAGTGGAATGGAATGGAGTAGAATTGTATGGAATGGAGAAAAACGGAATGGAGAGGAATGGAGTGGAATGGAATAGAATGGCATAGAGGTGAATGGAAACAAGTGGAATGGAGTGGAATGGAATACAGTGGATTGGAATGGAGAGGAGTGGAGGGGAATGCAATGGAGTGGAATGAAATGGGGAGGGATGGAATGGTATTGAATGGAACGGAATGGAGAGGAAGGGAATTGAATGGAATAAAAAGGAATGGAATGGAAAGGAGAGGAATGAAATGGAATGGAATGGAATGGAATGGAATGGAGAGAAATGGAGTGAAATGGAATCGAATGGAATGGAATGGATTGGAAATTAGGAAAATGCAATGCAATGAGGAGGAATGGAATGGATTGGAAAGGAAAAGAAAGGAATCCAAGAGAGAGGAAAGGAATGGAAAGGAGAGAGATAGAATATAACTGAATTGAGTAGAGAGAAAAGAAATGGAGAGGAATGGAAGGGAATGGAATGAAATGAAAAGGAATGGAATGGAGAGGAATTATATGGAATGGAATGGAATGGAGAATAAATATATGGAATGAAATGGAATGGAAGGGAATGGAATGGAGAGGAATGAATTGGAAAGGAATGGAATGGAATAGAGTGGAATGAAATGGAGTGGAGTTGAGTGGAATGGAAAGGAGTGGAATAGAATGGAATGGAATGGAAAAGAGAGGATTGGAATGGAATGGATAACAATGGAATGGAAAGGAATGGAATAGAGTGGAATGGAATGAAGTGGAGTAGAGTGGAATGGAAAGGAGAGAATAGAATGGAATGGAATGGAATGGAATAGAATGGAATGGAAATGAATGGAATGGGGAGGAACAGAATGGAATGGAGAGAAATGGAATGGAATGGAACGGAATGGAATGGGGAAGAATGGAATGGTGAAGATTTTAATGGAATAGAATGGAATTGAATGGAATGGAGAGGAATGGAATGTGTAAAAATGGATGGCAATGAAATGGATGGAATGGAGTGGAAGATCATGGAATGGAATGGAATGGAATGGAGAGGAATGGAACGCAATGGAATGGAATTGAATGGAAAGGAATGGAATGGAATGGATAGGAATGAAATGGAATGGAAAGGAATGATATGGAATGGACTGGAGAGGATTGGAAAGGAATTGAATGGAATGACATGGAGAGGATTGGAATGGAATGGAGAGGAATGGAATGGAATGGAATAGAGTGCAATAGATTAGGGTGGAGTGGAATTGAATGGAATGGAATAGAATGGAATGGAATGGAGAGAAATCGAAATGAATGGAATGGGGAGGATCAGATTAAAAAGGGGAGGAAAGGAGTGGAATGGAATGAAATGGAATGGTGAGGAATGGAATGGGGAGGAATGGATGGAGACGTTTTAATGGACTAGAATGGAAGGAAATGTAATGGAGAGGAATGGTATGGGGAGAAATCGAATGGAATACAATGGATGGAATGGAGTGGAAGTTAATGACAAAGAATGGAATGGAATGGAATGTAGAGTAATGGAGTGGTATGGAATGAATGGAAGGAAATGGAATGGAGGAAAATGGAAAGGAGTAGAAAGGAATGACATGGAATAGAATGAAAATGTTGGTAATAAAATGGAGAGGAATGGATTGGAATGGAATGGAATGGAGAAAAATGGAGTGGAATGAAATGGAAAGGAAAGGAATGGAATGGCGAGGAATGGAATGGAGACGAATGAAATGGAGAGAAATGGAAAGTAATGGAATGGAATGGAATGAAAGGGAAGAGAATGGATTGGAGAGGAATGGAATGGATTAGAATGGAAGGCAATGGATTGGAGAGGAATGGAATGGAATGGAAAGGAATGATATGGTATGTAATGGAAAGGTAGGTAATGGAATGGAGATGAATGGAGTGGAATGGGGTGGAATGCAGAGGAATGGAGAGGAAAAGAATGGAATGGGGAGGATGGAATGGAAAGGAATGGAATAGAGATGAATGAAATGGTGAGAATTGGAGAAGAATGGAATGGAATGGAATGGAATGGAATGAGGGGAATTGAATAGAATGGAATTAAAAGAAATGGAATGGAAATTAATGGAATGGAATTGAATGGAATGGAGTGAAATGATTTGGGATGGAGTGGAATGGAATGGAGAGAAATGATATGGAACGTAATGGAATGGAAGGTAATGGATGGAGAGGAATGGAATAGAATAGAAAGGAATGGAATGGAGAGGAATGGAATGGAATGGAGAGTAATGGAATGGAATGGAAAGGAACGGAGAGTAATGAAATGGAATGGGAAGTAATGAAATGGAAGGGAGAGGAATGGAATGGAAAGGAGGGGAACGGAATGGAATGAAATGAAACGGAGTGGAAATCAATGGACTAGATTGGAATACAATGGAATGAAATGGAAAGGAATGGAATAAAATGGAGAGCATTAGTGTGGATTAGAATTGAAAGAAATGGAATGAAATGGATTCAAATGGAATGGAGAGGACTGGAATGGAATGGAATGGAATGGAATTGAAAGGTGAGTATTGGAATGGAATGGAATGAAATGGAAAGGAATGTAATAGAATAGAACTGAATCGAGAAGAAAGTAATGAAATGGAGAGGAATGGAATGGAAAGGAGTCGAATGGAAAGGAGAGGAATGGAATGGAATGGAAAGGAATGAAATGGAATGGAAAGGAATGATATGGAAAGGAATGGCAAGGTAGGTAAGGGAATGGAGAGGAATAGAGCGGAATGGAATGAAATCGATATGAATGGAATGGTATGGAATGCAATGGAATGGAGAGGAACGGAATGGAATGGAAAGGAATGGAGTGGAAAGGAATGGAATAAAATGTAATAGAAACGAATGAAAAGAAATGGAATGGATATGAATTGAATGGAATGGAATGGAGTGAAATAATATGGAATGGAATGGAAGGAAATGGAATGGAGAGGAATGTAATAGAATAGAACTGAATGGAGAGGAATGGAATGGAATGGAGAGTAAAGAAATGGAAGGGAGAGGAATGGAAAGGACAGGAGAGGAATGCAATGGAATGTAGTGGAATGGACTACAATGCATTGGAATCCATGAACTGGAGTGCAATTAAATGGAATTTAATTGAATGGCATAGAATGGAGAGAAATGGAGTGGAATAGAATAGAGAGAAATGGAATGAAATGGATTCGAATGGAATGGAGAGGACTGGAGTAGAATGGAATGGAATTCAAAGTTGAGTACTGGAATGGATTGGAATGTAATGGAGAGGAATGGAAGACAATAGAATTGAATTGAGAAAAATGAAATGGAATGGAGAAGAATGGAATGCAACAGAAAGGACTGGAATGGAATGGCATTGAAAGGAGTGAAATGGAATGGAGAGGAGTGGAGTGGAGTGGAGTGGAGTGGAGTGGAATGGAATGGAATAGAGGAATAGAATTGAATGAAAGTGACAGGAATGTAATGGAATGTAATGGAATGGGCAGAATGTGGAGGAATGGAATGGAGAAAAATGGCATGGAATGAAATGCAATGGAGTCGAATGGAAAGCAGAGGAATGGAATGGAATGGAGAGGAATGGAATGGAATGGAAAGGAGTGATATGGAAAGGAATGGCAAAGTAGGTAAGGGAATGGAGAGAAATGGAGCGGAAAGGAATGAAATCGAGATGAATGGAATGGTATGGAATGCAATGGAATGCAGACGAATGGAATGGAATGGAACAGAATGGAATGGAATGAGGCGAACGGAATAAAATGTAATAGAAACGACTGAAAAGAAATGGAATGGAAATAAATGGAATGGAATGGAGTGAAATAATATGGATTTGAATCGAATGGAAGGAAATGGAATGGAGAGGAATGTAATAGAATATAACTGAATGGAGAGGAATGGAATGGAATGGAGAGTAATGAAATGTAATGGAATGGAATGGAATGGAGAGTAATGAAATGGAAGGGAGAGGAATGGAAAGGAAAGGAGGGGAATGGAATGGAATGGAGTGCAATGGAATGCAATGAATTTTAATCAATGGACTGGAGTGGAATGAAATGGAATGGAATGGCATAGAATGGAGAGCATTGGCGTGGATTAGAATTGAGAGAAATGGAATGAAATGGATTCGAATGGAATGGAGAGGACTGGAGTAGAATGGAAAGGAGTTCAAAGTTGAGTACTGGAATGGATTGGAATGGAATTGAGAGGAATGGAAGAGAATAGAATTCAATCGAGAAAAATGGAATGGAATGGAGAAAAATGGAATGGAATGGAATGGACTGGAATGGAATGGCATTGAAGGGAGTGAAATGGAATGGAGTGGAGTGAAATGGAATGGAATAGAGGAATAGAATTGAATGAAATTGACAGGAATGGAAAGGAATGAAATGGAATGGAACGGAATGTGGAGGAATGGAATGGAGAAAAATGGCATGGAATGGAATTCAATGGAGTGGAGTGGAATGGAATGGAGTAGAATTGAATGGAATGGAGAGGAATGGAATGGAGAGGAACGGAATGGAGAGGAATGGAGTGGAATCGAATAGAATGGCATAGAGGTAAATGGAAAGAAGTGGAGTGGAGCGGAATGGAATGGAGTGGAATGGAATGGAGGGGAATGGAATGGAGTGGAATGGAATGGGGAGGGATGGAATGGTATTGAATGGAACGAAATGGAGAGGAAGGGAATTGAATGGAATAAAAAGGAATGGAATGGAAAGGAGAGGAATGGAATGGAATGGAGAGAAATGGAGTGGAATGGGACCGAATGGAATGGAATGGATTGGAAATTAAGAAAATGCAATGCAATGAGGACTAATGGAATGGATTGGAAAGGAAAAGAAAGGAATCCAACAGAGAGGAAAGGAATGGAAAGGAGAGAGATAGAATAGAACTGAATTGCGTGGAGAGAATAGTAATGGAGATGAATGGAAGGGAATGGAATGAAATGGCAAGGAATGGAATGGAGAGGAATGGAAAGGAATGGAGAGGAATTATATGGAATGGAATGAAATGAAAGGGAATGGAATGGAGAGGAATGGATTGGAAAGGAATGGAATGGAATAGAGTGGAATGAAATGGAGTGGAGTTGAGTGGAATGGAAAGGAGTGGAATAGAATGGAAAGGAATGGAAAGGAGAGGATTGGGATGGAATGGAGAGCAATGGAATGGAAAGGAATGGAATAGAGTGGAATGGAATGAAGTGGAGTGGAGTGGAATGGAAAAGCGAGAAATAGAATGGAATGGAGAGGAATAGAATGGAATGGAATGGAAATGAATTGAATGGGGAGGAACAGAATGGAATGGAATGGAACGGAAAGGAAAGGAGAGGAATGGAATGGGGAAGGATGGAATGGAGAAGATTTTAATGGAATAGAATGGAATTGAATGGAATGGAGAGGAATGGAGTGTGTAGGAATAGATGGCAATGAAAAGGATGGAATGGAGTGGAAGATAATGGAATGGAATGGAATGGAGAGGAATGGAATGCAATGGAATGGAATTGAATGGAAAGGAATGGTATGGAATGGATAGAAATGAAATGGAAGGGAAATGAATGATATGGAATGGAATGGAGAGGATTGGAAAGGAATGGAGAGGAATGGAATGGAATGGAATAGAGTGTAATAGATTGGGGTGGAATGGAGTTGAATGGAATGGAATGGAATGGAATAGAATGGAATGGAATGGAGTTAAATGGAAATGAATGGAATGGGGAGGATCAGATTGGAAAGGGGAGGAAAGGAGTGGAATGGAATGGAATGGAATGGAGAGGAATGGAATGGGGAGGAATGGAATGGAGACGTTTTAATGGACTAGAATGGAAGGGAATGGAATGGAAAGGAATGGTATTGGGAGAAATCGAATGGAATAGAAAGGATAGATTGGAGTTGAAGTTAAAGACGAGGAATGGAATGGAATGGAATGTGGAGTAATAGATTGGAATGGAATGGAAGGAAATGGAATGGAGAATAATGGAAAGGAATGACATGGAATGGAATGGAAAGGTAGGTAATGAAATGGAGAGGAATGGATCGGAATGGAATGGAATGGAGAAAAATGGAGTGCAATGAAATGGAAAGGAAAGGAATGGAATGGCGAGGAATGGAATGGAGACGAATGAAATGGAGAGAAATGGAAAGGAATGGAATGGAATGGAAAGGAAGGGAATGGATTGGAGAGGAATGGAATGGATTACAATGGAAGGCAATGGATTGGAGAGGAATGGAATGGAATGGAAAGAAATGATATGAAATGGAATGGAAAGGTAGGTAAGGGAATGGAGATGAATGGAGCGGAATGGAATGGAATGCAGAGAAATGGAGAGGAATAGAATGGAATGGAGACGATGGAATGGAGAGGAATGGAATGGTTGGATGAAATGGTGAGAACTGGAAAGGAATGGAATGGAATGGAGTGGAAGGGAAGGGAATGGATTGGAGGGGAACGTAATAGAATGGAATTGAATGAGGGGAATAGTATAGAATAGAATAGAATGAAATTAAAAGAAATGGAATGGAAATGAATGGAATGGAATGAAATGGAATGGAATGGAGTGAAATGATTTGGAATGGAATGGAATGGAATGAAAAGGAGTGAAATGATATGGAATAGAATGGAATGGAAGGTAATGGTTGGAGAGGAATGGAAGAGAATAGAAAGGAATGGAATGGAGAGGAATGGAATGGAATGGAGTGTATGGAATGGAATGGAAAGGAACGGAGAGTAATGAAAAGGAATGGGAAGTAATGAAATACAAGGGTGAGGAATGGAATGGAAAGGAGGGGAATGGAATGGAATGGAGTGGAATGGTATGAAATGGAGTGGAAATAAATGAACTGAATTAGAATAAAATGGAATGAAATGGAAAGGAATGGAATAAAATGGAGAGCATTGGTGTGGATTAGAATTGAGAGAAATGGAATGAAATGGATTCGAATGGAATGGAATGGAATGGAATTGAACGGTGAGTATTGGAATGGAATGAAATGGAATGGAAAGGAATGGAATAGAATAGAATTGAATCGAGAAGAATGTAATGGAATGGAGAGGAATGGAATGGAATGATGTCGAAAGGAAAGGAGAGGAATGGAATGGAATGGAGTGGAATAGAATGGAATGGAAAGGAATGATATGGAATGGAATGGCAAGGTAGGTAAGGGAATGGAGAGGAATGGAGCAGAATGGAAAGAAATCGAGATGAATGGAATGTTATGGAATGGAGAGGAACACAATGGAATGGAAAGGAATGGAATGGAATGGAGAAAAATGGAGGTGAATGAAATGGAAAGGAAAGGATTTGAATGGAGAGGAATGGAATGGAGAGGAATGAAATGGAGAGAAATGGAAAGAAATGAAATGGAATGGAATGGAAAGGAAGAGAATGGATTGGAGAGGAATGGAAAGGATTCGAATGGAAGGGAATGGATTGGAGAGGAATGGAATGGAATGGAAAGGAATGATATAGAATGGAATGGAAAGGTAGGTAATGGAATGGAGATCAATGCAGCAGAATGGAATGGAATGCAGAGGAATGGAGAGGAATAGGATGGAATGGAGAGGATCGAATGGAGAGGAATGGAATGGACATGCATGAAATGGCGAGAACTGGAAAGGAATGGAATGGTATGGAATGGAAGGGAAGGGAAGGGAATGTATTGGAGAGGAATGGAATGGAATGGAAGTGAATGAATGGAATAGAATGGAATTGAAAGAAATGGAATGGAAATGAATGGAATGGAGTGAAATGATATGGAATGTCATGGAATAGAAGGTAATGGATGGAGAGGAATGGAATAGAATAGAAAGGAATGGAATGGAGAGGAATGGAATGGAATGGAGTGTAATGGAATGGAATGGAAAGGAACAGAGGGTAATGAAGTGGAATGGGAAGCAATGAAATGGAAGGGACAGGAATGGATGGAAAGGAAGGGAATGGAATGGAATGGAGTGGAAATCCATGGACTGGATTGGAATAAAATAGAATGAAATGGAAAGTAATGGAATAAAATGGAGAGCATTGGCGTGGATTAGAATTGAGAGAAATGGAATGAAATGGAATCGAATGGAATGCAGAGGACTGGAATGGAATGAATTGGAATTGAAAGATGAGTATTGGAATAGAATGGAAAGGAATGGAAAGGAATGTCATAGAATAGAATTGAATCGAGAAGAATGGAATGGAATGGAGAGGAATGGAATGGAATGGAGTCGAATGGAAAGGAGAGGAAATGAATTTAATGGAGACGTATAGAAAGGAAGGGAAAGGAATGATATGGAATGGAATGGCAAGATAGGTAAGGGAATGGAGAGGAATGGAGCGGAATGGAATGAAATCGAGATGAATGAAATGGTATGGAATGCATTGGAATGGAGTGGAACGGAACAGAATGGAAAGGAATGGAATGGAATGGAGTTAGGGGAATGGAATTAAATGGAATAGAAACGAATGAAAAGAAATGGAATGGAATGGAATGGAGTGAAATGATGTGGAATGGAATGGAAGGGAATGGAATGGAGAGGAATGTAATAGAATTGAACTGAATGGAGAGGAATGGAATGGATTGGAGAGTAATGGAATGGAATGGAATGGAGAGTAATGAAATGGAAGGGAAAGGAATGGAATGGAAAGAAGGGGAATGGAGTGGAATGGCATAGAATGGAGAGCAATGGAGTGGAATAGAATAGAGAGAAATGGAATGAAATGGATTTGAGTGAAATGGAGAGGACTGGAAAAGAATGGAATGGAATTCAAAGTTGAGTACTGGATTGGATTGGAATGAAATGGAGAGGAATGGAAGAGAATAGAATTGAATCGAAAAAAATGTAATGGAATGGAGAAGAATGGAGTGGAATGGAATGGAATGGCATTGAAGGGAGTGAAATGGAATGGAGTGGAGTGGAGTGGAATGGAATGGAATAGCGGAATAGAATTGAATGAAATTGACAGGAATGGAATGGAACGAAATGGAATGGAATGGAATGTGGAGGAATGGAATGGAGAAAAATGGCAAGGAATGGAATGCAGTGGAGTGGAGTGGAATGGAATGGAGTAGAATTGAATGGAATGGAGAGGAATGGAAAGGAGAGGAACGGAATGGAAAAAAACGGAGTGAAATGGAATAGAATGGCATAGAGGTGAATGGAAAGAAGTGGAATGGAGTGGAATGGAATGCAGTGGAATGGAATGTAGTACAGTGGAGGGCAATGGAATGCAGTGGATTGTAAAGGGGAGGGACGGATTGGTATGGAATGGAATGGAATGGAGAGGAATAGAATTGAATGGAATAAAAAGGAATGGAATGGATAGGAGAGGAATGAAAGGGAATGGAATGAAAGGAATGGAGAGAAATGGAGTGGAATGGAATCGAATAGAATAGAATGGATTGGAAATTAAGAAAATGCAATGCAATGTGGAGGAATGGAATGGATTGGAAAGAAAAGAAAGGAATCCAACAGAGAGGAAAGGAAGGGAAAGGAGAGAAAAAGAATAGAAGTGAAGTGAGTGGAGAGAAATGGAATAGAGAGGAATGGAAGGGAATGGAATGAAAGGGAAAGAATGGAATGGAGAGGAATGGAATGGAACTGAGAGGAATTATATGGAATTGAATGGAATGGAGAGGAAATATATGGAATGGAATGAAATGGAAAGGAATGGAATCTAGAGGAATGGATTGGAGAGGATTGGGTTGGAAAAGAATGGAATGGAATAGAGTGGAATGGAATGGAGTGGAGATGTGTGGAATGGAAAAGAGTGGAATAGAATGTAATGGAATGGAGAGGATTGGAATGGAATGGAGAGCAATGGAATGGAAAGGAATGGAATAGAGTGAAATGGAATGGAGTGGAGTGGAGTGGAATGGAAAGGAGAGAAATAGAATGGAATGGAGAGGAATAGAATGTAATGGAATGGAATGAATGGATTAGAATGGAATGGAAATGAATGGAATGGGGAGGAACAGAATGGAATGGAGAGGAATGGAATGGAATG
>NW_007173194.1:0-645 GCF_000164805.1 Carlito syrichta | reverse complement strand
CTCTCAGTTCCATTCCATTCCTCTCCATTCCAGTCCTTTCCATTTCATTCCATTCCCTTCCATTCCTCTCTATTCCATTTCTCTCCACTCACTTCACTTCTATTCTTTTTCTCTCCTTTCCCTTCCTTTCCTCTCTGTTGGATTCCTTTCTTTTCTTTCCAATCCATTCCATTCCTCCTCATTGCATTGCATTTTCTTAATTTCCAATCCATTCTATTCTATTTGATTCCATTCCACTCCATTTTTCTCCATTCCATTTCATTCCATTCCCTTTCATTCCTCTCCTATCCATTCCATTCCTTTTTATTCCATTCAATTCCATTCCTCTCCATTCCATTCCATTCCATACCAATCCGTCCCTCCCCTTTACAATCCACTGCATTCCATTGCCCTCCACTGCACTACATTCCATTCCACTGCTTTCCATTCCACTCCATTCCACTTCTTTCCATTCAACTCTATGTCATTCTATTCCATTTCACTCCATTTTTTCCATTCCGTTCCTCTCCTTTCCATTCCTCTCCATTCCATTCAATTCTACTCCATTCCATTCCAATCCACTCCATTGCATTCCATTCCTTGTCATTTTTCTCCATTCCATTCCTCCACATTCCGTTCCATTCCATTTCGTTCCATTCCATTCCT
>NW_007173193.1:0-886 GCF_000164805.1 Carlito syrichta | reverse complement strand
AGGAGGATCTTGGACCATGCTGCCAGGAAGATTTCAGGTGCTTTAGATTTCGTTTGCCACTTCATAATTTGCTGCTGTAATTTAATGGAGTCTGAGGAAACCTACTCATTAATTAAGCTGATTAGAAAACAGACACAACAAGCCCTGTGTGGTGGCTTGAGCCTCCAATCCCAGCTACTCAGGAGGCTGAGGTGGATGGAAGGATTGCTTAAGGCTAGGAGTTTGAGACCAGCCTGGGCAACATAGCAAGACCCTCATCTCTACTAAAAAAATAAAAAAAAAAAAGAAAGAAGAAAAGAAAACATGGCACAATACAGCTACATTTCCAGATGAACTGTCTACTGCTTCCTACCCCTTATAACCCCACCTTGACAGAATATTCTGCTGAAATTAAAGTGAAGAGCAAGTGTGAAGCTCTGTTTTAGGGTTTTTCTTTTTGCAGCCTCTGCTTGACTTCGACATTGGTCACTTTTGGCTGATCTATCCATAGATCTTCTAGACATTTTAGAACTCCTGAATTTAGTGACGTTTATTCCCAGGATAACCACCTTCTGCCTTTTAACATCCAGATGCTTGGGAATTCTGCCCTAGAGTGGGCAAGGATAGGCATAAATACTTAGAGTATCAAGGTGCAGCAAAGCAAGCTTTTCATTAGAGAGACTCATTTACTTTCCAATAAACATTCCTCCCTTGGGGCTTTGCTGGCTCTAGAAGGACTGCTAAGTAACTCTCCTCTTCTGGGAGGAGTTAGGGTCAAGGGTGATTTGGGAGACCGCGGTGTTGTCCTCAATCAGCGGTCATAGGGCAGGGGAAGCACAAAGCTTGTCCCCTTGTTGTGTTTTTGGGACGAGCAGAGAGGTGGGAGAGTGAGTAGCTTGGGGCTGGG
>NW_007173192.1:0-715 GCF_000164805.1 Carlito syrichta | reverse complement strand
AAAAGACCTAACCTCAGCTCAGAAAGAAGCCATTCTTCAAATCCCCATGCCTACCACCAAGAAACAGGTATGGGAATTCCTAGGGGTGGCAGGATTTGCTGAAATTGCCAAGCTTCTGAACACAGCCATGGCAGGGGATCAACCCCTAAACTGGACTGTTACTGAGGAACAAGCATTCCAGCAGTTAAAAACCGTCCTGACCCAAATCTCAGCTCTAGCCTTTCCAGATGTCACCAAACCTTTCCACGTGTTCATTCACAAAAAATGAGGGATTGCAAAAGGGGTCCTCCCTGAGACCCTAGGGCCATGGAAATAGAGACTGGTGGCTTATTTGTGAAAAAGACTGGATCCAGTGGCTTCTGGCTGGCCATCTTGTCTTTGGGTCATTGCAGCCACAGTCATACTAGTTAAAGAAGCAGATATTGACTTTGGCCAAAATATGGCTTTGACTGTTCCCCATACCATAGAAACTCTGTTGTGGGGAACCTCTGGCCACGGATGGCAAATGCTCATATTACCCAGTATCAAATTCTCTTGCTTGACCAACCTAAACTAGCTTTCTCTCCTATGCAATGCCTCAATCTGGTCACCCTATTGCCTGATGACAATCCGGAAATGCCAGTTCATGACTGTGAAGCATGGTGGACATCTCTCAGCCAGTTGGCCCGATCTTCATGACACTCCCTTGAACCAGGCTGATGCTGACTTGCTCAAA
>NW_007173191.1:40052-46296 GCF_000164805.1 Carlito syrichta | reverse complement strand
GAGGTTCCAGATGTGCACCCTCAAAAGATAACAGAGGATTTGCACAAGACAGAAATCTTATAAATGCAGTGAATGTGATCATGCCTTCAGTAGTATCTTTCATGTTACACATAGTTAAAAACTATACATTTAATGTGGAAAAGACTTGAGGAGAAGTGTCTAGCTAATTATTTGGTTAAATATGAATTCTGAAATCCTTTGAATGCAGAAATTAGGAAAATCTTTTTCAGAAGAAGGACCTTATTATCAGTGACCACAATGGGTTCACAGTGAACTCATAGTGACTAAAAATATAGTGGTTGTGGGAATGTCCTTGTCCTCAAGAGGTGTCAGTACATACTGGAGAGAAAGTTCTGACAGCAGTTAGTGTGGCAGGGATTCCAGTGGAACATTCTGCCTCATCTGTTAGCAGGTAAGAAAAGAGTGTGAATGTGCTAACTGCAAACTGCCTTTAGCAAAATAGTAAAGTACTTTTGCATCAAAGAAGCCTTGTGAAAATGTTTAAGAGCTTCCTCTTCCATTTCTAAACTTATACACCATATATTATACCAGGTATGTATTTTTGGACAGGATACTTTGAACCGTATTACCATTCATTGTGTGGATGATTCCATAATTGAAGAAGATAGTCTCCATCCCACATCACTGATTAAGGTTATCACATTATGTTCACTTCTCCCATATGTGGGTTCTTTTGCTTTTTTGTTCCAATTATCTTCAACACCTACCTAAGATTATATGAGGATTTGCTGTTGCATTTCTTTGACTCTAAATGTGGTAAAATATTTCAGAAAATGAGTCCTTTAAAGAAGGGGTAGGGGAGAGGACCAGGCTGCTAGGACTACTCTAGTGGTGACAGAGGCATTTGAATCCTTCCAGTCATGTGTACAATGTGGTCAGACATGTCACGTTTGTACAGCATGTGACTTTTCTTCTGTACTGTAAAACTGAGGCTGAAAGGTTTGGGTCAACAAATGAACTGGCACAAACAGACAAGGTCCCTACATCATCTCAGCCCAACCCCTATCTAATGCACAGGAAACACTTGAGGCCCTGAGAGAGTTGGAGAAGGACAATCTCCTGTCAATCTAGTTTTTCCAAAAGGACATGGCAGCAGAGACTTGGAAGCATAATGCCTTCCTAAGGCTGTCCCCAGCTGTCACTTCTGTGAATAATCTGATGAAGGCTGGTTCAGCCATCCTGGACCTCCTGTTTCCAACTACAGTGACCCTCTCATCCTATCAGTGATAAAGTACACATCATTTTTAATGCCACAGTGTATGAGAGGCAACTCCCCTAGAAAAAAATAACCCAGAGTTGTCTTTTGGAGGGCAGGCTCCTTGCAGTACAGGCTTCTCCCAGTAGGTAAGTGTTCTTGGAACGCATTGGTTTTTAGCTGAAAGTCTTGAGAAGGTTGTGTCCTGATTTATGGAAGAAATGTCCTGAGTTGTGGCAAACAGGTAATTGGGTCTTCCACCATGACAACGCACCTATCCACATGGTTCTGAGCATTCAGGAGTTTTTGACCAAAACTGGCATGACCCCTGTACTCTGCCCTCCCCAATCACCCAGTCTTGCAGGAGTGATCTTGTTTTGTTTTCCCAGATGAAAAATGTCCTCAAAGGGGAACATTTTGCCAATGTGGAAGAGGGGAAACCAAAAAACAGACACCTTACAAGGCATCAAAATTGACGAATTCAAAAGCTGTTTTGAGCAATGGAAAAAGTGTCTCGATAGGTGTATGGCATCAAATGGAGAATACTTTAGAGATGACTGAAGTTTAAACACGTAAGAAACACATTTTAAATAAATTTCAGGTTTTGGGGAGTACCCCCTCATATACCAACAGAACCCAAATCTTGGCTTATCAAGTGAGGATTTGGCACCCACCATCTGTGTTTGACTTAACTTGACACTGAAACAAAAGTGTCATCACAACTAACAAAACCTTGGTGGGATGCTACTTTAACATACCACACTTGATTACATGAGGAGTGTCCCAGTGGCACTGATAAAAATGAGCACCAGCCATCGAAGGATTCTTGAACGATATTATATGGGAGAAACTGTTCATGTGACAGGCTGTGACAATGCCTCTATACCTATGAAGGGACCATTGAGCAATAAAATGCAGAGAAAGTACTGTGTGCACCTGAGGGTTACCTCTCTGTGGGTAGTGTTGGGATTTTTTCCAAGTACCAGATGAACAGTGTCATACCTGGGCAGTTGGTGGGCAGAAGGATACTGAATGTGAGGGTCGCCCTTGGATATCACCACGGGAATGAGGCACGCATTGGTCAGAAGCGTAAAGATGAATGTCACCAGACTTACTAGGGACCTGCCAGGAGGTGGCAGGCTTATGTTCTTTCTGAATTCTTTGGTAGCATACATAGGAATCAGTGCTTGTGAAAAATGTTAAAAAACCTGCCCGTGGCCACGGCAGATATCGCCTATATGGCCAGTACCTTGGCAGTCCAGCAGACATCCCTCAACTCCCTTAGGACGACTTTTTACACTTTTCCATTAGCCCAACTGTGTGTGAGTGATACTACCTCTTGCTATATCTGTATAAATACCTCAGACATTATTATAACAAAAGTAGAGAAGACCTAGAAGTAGACTTAGTAATCTCTGCTAAATATCCATTTTTATTGCTCATTGGCTCTGCCTCCCAGAAACCACTAGAAAATGATCCAGCAAAGGTCTTTTCCAGTTTATAACAGGGATTGCTTTCCTCCAGTTTCCAATAAACTGTTCCTCAATTTCAGCTGTGACCTCCCCAGAATGGCTATTATTGACCATATTTCTACCAACATTCTGTTCAGAATTATCTATGTTTTTTTTCTCTAAAATGATTGAAGCTTTCTCCATAGCTCTTCTCTTTTCTTTCAAGTTGTCAGGAGTTATTGTTTTTAATACGTACATTTCTACCAGAAGTCCCATTTTCATTGTTAACTCTTATAGCTTTTTTGATTTATAAAACAAAGATTCTAGGTTAATTTAGCTTTCCTGCCCCAGATGTGATATCTGCTATCATCCAGGGAGTCCTGGTTCCTTATAATGGAAATTATATACAGAGACTATAATCTGGATACCATAACACCATTTAAAAGGTACATTAACTAGCAAAGCAACTGATGTACTATGATTTACTTTTATTAAAAAATGTCCTCAAAATAATTGGATGAACCACATCCACTATGTCAATCTATATGTTTATAACACTGAAGGAAAGGACAAAAAGACAATGGAGTTACCTCAGTCATTGTGTGTGGGCGGCTTGGCACTGGCTATAGTTTGGGCTCTAGTCCTTCTACAGTTTCTCCAAGAATGCTTTTTTACCCCAACCTTTCTGCCATCTTACCCATGAACAACATACTCCCTGCTGAATGCTTTTCTCTAAATCCAAGGACTTTGAAAATTAACGTTTGTGTCTTTATTCTCTGTTTTACAGATCTTGGACTAATCTCCTTGTCTACCAGGTCGACCCTCTGAAACTCTGACTGCTGCCTTACTGAATAGCTAATCACAGTGCCAAAGACAACTCTCCTCCCACGGTTTCATTTTACATGGGTGGCTGCCTCTTGCCCACCAAGCAACCTTCATTTTCAGCCTAAAGAAAGAAAGCCTCATAAACCCCCAGCTCCTAGTTTCCAGCAACAAATGCTCCTTTAGCATCTGGCCCCTTCTCCAATCTTAAAAAGGAGATCCACTCTTTTTCTAGATCTACCTTCTAAATAAATTTCTTTTCATTTATTTTTTGTGCAGTTCCTCACATCTTGCTCATGACACCGGTCACTAACCTAACACTAAAAAAATAAAAAACAAAAAATAAACCTGCCATCCTTGGGGATTGCTAGCTCACCAATCCTTTGTTTAAAGACAAAATGTCATGTGAGTCACTGGAGAGTAGACCATGTCATCTTTTTCAGGTACTAGCAAAGTGCTTATGTTTGGAGTCATCAGTATAAAAGTAGTAAACTCATCCAAACCAAAAGGCCTCTCTTCTCAGATTTCCTTGACTCCTCAATTTGACATTTTTGTTAATTAAAAGTATATTTTTAACCTTACACTGGATACAAAAAATAAACCCGAAGATGATGAAAGATTTATTAAATGGAAAACAAAGTGGCAAAACTTTTTACAAGAAAACACGGTAGAAAAATCTGTTAGGCAGCACTAGAAGAGTTCCTTGACTCGCCTTACATGTTCTATTGAACATTTGCTTCCGAGTTCATTCTGACCCAAGTAATGCAATCCCCATCATCCCAAATACTCAGTATATTTCATGTTTCATATTGGGATCTGGTGTATAGGTATTGGTATAATTCTATACCCATTCTAACATCTTACCAACTACAGTAGGAGGACTGGAGCCCAAACTATCCCACCTTAAATTTAAAAATACATTAGAATTCATAAAAATGTAAAATGTTTGCTTTATGAAAGATCCTAGGAAGATGATTGAAAGATCAACCGTATACTCAGAAACAAATATTTGTAAATTGTCACTCTCGGGACTGACTCCTTCCTCGGAGGTTTCCCTGAATCTTAGGCAAACGCTGTGTTCTTCCATAAAGCGTCCTCCAGCCAGAGGAGATCTCAGGGTTATAGCCCCTCCACGTATTGCTTGAGGTCCCTTCCCCTCCAAAGTCCTCTAAGATCCCCGCGCCCACATGACTCCTACCCATCTTCCTTATGGTCATAGTCCTTGGCCATCTCAACCCAGCCTGCAGATTCTCAGGTCGAACAGTTTGGATAGTGCCCATAGCGCATGTTACAAAGTCATGATCCCGTATTTCAACTGGCTTTTTAAAAAAGAAGGGGAAAAAAAGGGTGATAAAATCGTTTTCAACCGCTTCTCATGGTTAGAGCCTTTTCCGTGCGAGACGGCAGGCTCCAAAACAGCTGTTCCCGGCGAGCGTCCTTACTCCGGGGCGCAGGTATATTGCGTCATAAAGGCACATCCTTGCTTGGAAGTCCGCGACTTTGGAGCGAAGGCTTTCTGGCCCTTGTCGGACGCCATCCCCAGGGCTGCACAGAGTCGACCCCGGCCAGCGTGTAGTGGATCACGGTGCCACACAAAGGCAAACGTTGAGAAACATGGGTTTTCTGTGATTCGGCTCCAGCAGGATGGAGACCGGGGTTATCCAGTCAGGTCTGTGGTGGGTTCGGAGAGTATTTTGAAATCAGGCAGAGCGCGGTTTTCCTGTTGTCATTGTTTTTCGCTAGCGAGTGGGGGTCCACTTGGGGGACTGGGAGGCCTTGCGGGGGAAGGTTTTTTTTTTTTTATTTAATTGTGTCAGAGTCTCACTCTGTCGCCCAGGCTGGAGTGCTGCCGCACACTCACGGTCACCGCAGCCTCGACCTGCTGGGCTCTGGCGATCCTTCCGCTTCAGCCTTCCAAGTAGCTGGAGCCACAGGCAAGTGCCACAACGAGCGTTTAGTATTTGTAATTTATTGTAGAGAGAGCTCTCTCCACGTTGCCCAGTCTGGTATCGAGCCCGAGGGCTCAGGCACTCCTCTGGCCTCCACCTCCCAGAGTGCTGAGATTACAGGCATGAGCCGCCGCTTCTCGCTGTATTTTCTGATAGGGTTTATGTGGAGTGTGGAGAAGGCCTTATTGAAATGACTCACTGTGCTAACCTCGCATTGCTTAAGCGTCCTCCTGTTTTCACAGCTGGCACCTGCTTCCTCAAGGTCACGTCTGAAGGCTGCGTGACCACCGTGGTCCACCTGCTTCCGTAGAATGACGTGTACTACGTGACCACCAGACTTCAGTGATGGGGTATAAGTGGGACCCACAAAAAGAACAAGGTGTTCTTTAGGACCTGTCTTTCTCTTGTTTCCCTTTAATAAATTACCATTTCTTTGCCTGACTGGTACCCGACTTGTTCTCTTTTTCTCTGCACTCGCCTTACATGTTCTATTGAATATTTGCTTCCGAGTTCATTCTGACCCAAGTAATGCAATCCCCATCATCCTAAATACTCAGTATATTTCATGTTTCATGTTGAGATCAGGTGTATAGGTATTGGTATAATTCTATACTTATTCTAACATCTTACCAACTACATATTTAAATATTACACATTCTTTGAATGTTTTTTCTTTTTTTCTGAACCTCTGCGGTTATGTTCCACTAAGTGGGTGCTTTAATTTGGGCAGAAGTGATGTAGATTTAGGTATAATACTTTCATTAATCAAGTTTTTTGCTTCTTTGACTTGCTGGAGTGTTTTTTAA
>NW_007173191.1:38161-39186 GCF_000164805.1 Carlito syrichta | reverse complement strand
TTAGGTAGGTCAATCTCTGAGAAAGTTTTATCATTTGTGAAAAAAAGCTGTCATACTTCCTATTTTGTATAATCATTGTGATGATTAATTGAGCAAATGTTTGGGTTTAGTTTAGTTGTGTTTTATGTCGTAGTCTCACTCTGTCACCCAGGCTGGAGTGGCACAATCAGGGCATACCACAGCCTCAACCTCCTAGGCTCAGGTGAACCTTCTGCCTCATCTTCCAACCGGGGACTCCAGGTGTGTGCCACTATGCCTAATTTTTTAAAAAAAAATTTTCGGTAGAGATAGGTCTTGCTATGATGGCTACGCTGATCTCAAATTCATGGGCTCAAGTAGTCCTTCTGCCTTGCCCTCCTAAAGTGATGTAATTACAGGTATGAGCCATGGCACCTGGCTCAAATCTTTAACTTTTTCCAAAAGATATAGGGATTTGTGTGTGTGTATGTGTATGTGTGTTTAATAAGTTTAAGGAAATAGCCATCTTATTTTTAGGCTATTCATAATGAGCAGTACTGCATTGTAATAAATTTTTTTTAGTATCTGTTTATTAATAGATGACCTTGTAGTTTTTCTCCTCTGACCTGTTAATTTTTTTACTGGATACTGTTGCCTGCCAACTTGATATCCATGCTCCTCTTGTTGGTTGGGAAAATTCCTATTTTATGTAGTTAGCTGTTCATCTGTGATTTGACCTTAACCTCACTTCAGTAGGAAATTCAGATTAGTCTTACCAGTCAGGGTAGTTTCACTGTCACTCTTACGTTTCTTGCCATTTTCCTTCCAGTCACGAGCATCTGGCAGAACTCAGATCTATTAGGTATGAGAGAAAGTCTTTTATAAGTTTCTGGGAAATGTTTGGGTCCTGGGTTTTTTATTTTGTTTTTTTGAGTAGAAATCTCAGTCTGTCACATAGGAGTGAGTACAGTGGCATGCTCATGACCACTGCAGCCTCTACCTGCAGGGCTCAGGCAATCCTTTCGGTTCAGTCTTTCAAGTAGCTGAAACCACAGGTGCGCACCACC
>NW_007173191.1:36578-37286 GCF_000164805.1 Carlito syrichta | reverse complement strand
TTCCATCCCCTCTATTCTAACTTTGCCAAAAAAAGAAAAAAAAGAAAAACACGTCTCTTTTTCTTGTCCTTTTGATGTCTTACTTACTGTGCCTCATGATTAAAAGCTTCCAGGATATTAAGGAAGCAAATGAAATTTTGGGATCTTTATGTTAGTGTGATCCCAGTGGCAATTCGAGAGTTTTGATCCCCATTATATGTCCTCTTGTGTTTGAATTTGGTCTTGAATCCATAGGTTCTAACCCACAGGAACAAGACATTTTCGTTAATAGAAGAAGGAAGCTCCATGCTCGGGAGATCACTGTTTGGTAGTAGCCTGACATGAGATACCTGATCACAGCTTCTGAGCAGGTTCAGGATAGACAGAAGACAGAGCACACCCCAGAGTTGCTAGCACTTTCTTAAGAACAGAAGAAAATGGCCAAGGTCCAGGTGAGTTTTGTTTTACCTGTTTTATCATATATTTCTCAATGGATGTGTTGAAGCACACAGTCTGGCTAAATGATATAGTATATGTTGATAGAAATCAGTATCTGTTGAAATACAAGTTTAAGTTATAAGCATACAATCTGGTCAGATTAAGAATTGTGGTTGGTAGGGTATGGAATTTGTGCAGCATTCTTAACATTGAAACAGCATAGTGACTGTGTGTAAGACCCTAGGAGTTGTCTTTGCTTTGAACTGTGTCTTCTCTTGGCAGCTGTAATAA
>NW_007173191.1:31468-36223 GCF_000164805.1 Carlito syrichta | reverse complement strand
ACCTCAGATTGAAAAAATAAAGTCCATGCCAATGATTTTTGTTTTGTCCTCATTTTTTAATGAAATTTTATTTTATTTTTTTATTTCACTTCACTTCACTTATTTTATTTTATTTGAGCCAGAGTCTCACGCTGTAGCCCAGGTTGGAGTGCAGTGGCATGTTCAGGGCCATTGCAGTCACGATTTGCTGGGCTCAGCCGATCCTTCTTCCTCAACCTTCCAAGTAGCTGGAACTACACACATGCCACCATGCCAGGCTAAGTTTTTGGTTTATTGTAGAGATGAGGTCTCACTAGTTTGTCCAGTCTGGTCTTGAACTCAGGGGCTCAGACAATCCACTTGTCTCCACCTCTTAAAGTGTTGGGTTTACAAATGTGAGCCACCACATTTGGCCATAATTTTTAAATTAGAGAATGAAGTCTTATTATATTGTTCAGCCTGATCTTGTACTACCTGCCTCAAGCGATCCTCCCACTTGACCTCGCAAAGTGCTAGAATTACAGGCTGAGCCACCGTGCCCAGCTATCCCTGTCCCTCTTTTCCACATCATCTGTTAATATCTGCCTCAAATTGCAATGGATGTGTTGTTATAGGGATCATTATCCTTCGAAGATGTGGCTGTGTATTTCACCAGGGAGGAGTGGCAGTTTTTGGACGCAACTCAGAAAGTCCTTTACAAGGAGGTAATGTTGGAGAACTATGGAAACCTTGTGTCAGTAGGTAAGGACAGCATCCCAGTCAGTTACCTTTCTTTTTCATGTAGCAAACTATTTATGGTCCCTTGAATATTTAAAGATTTGGACTAAAGGTATTGCATATCATAGAATTTTTTATCTTCTTTGTGGTAAAGCATGCATAACATAAAATGTACCATCTTAACTGTTTTTAAGTGTGCAGTTCAGTGGGATTAAATGCAAATTAAATGCAGTCAATATTGTATGACCAGCATTTCCATTTGTCTTTATAACTTTTTTCATCTTATAAAACTGAAACTCTGTTCCCATGAAACAGTAACTACCCATTCTTCCCCCACTATCCCCTAGTCCCTGGCACCCATTGTCCTAATTTCTGTCTTTATGATTTTGACTACACTAAGTATCTGATGTAAGTGGAATAATACAGGATTTGTCTTTTTGTGACTGACTTATTTCAGTTAGCACGATGTCCTCAAGGTTCATCCATGTCGTAAAATGTGCCAGTATTTACTTCCTTTTTAACATGAATAATATTCTTTTGTGTGTGTGTATGTGTGTGTGTGTGTGTGTGTGTGTGTGTGTGTGTGTGTGTGTACATGTATGCCACATGTTACTGATTAATTTATCTCTTTTTTTTTTTTTTAAAATTGGAATCTGCTCTGTCACCCAGACTGTAGTGCAGTGGTATGCTTACAGCCACCACAGCCTCAACCTGCTGGGCTCAGGTGATCTTTTTGCCTCAACCTTCCAAGTTGCTGAAACTACAGGCACACGCAACCACGCCTGGCTTATTTTGTGATTTATTGTAGAGACAGGGTCTCATCACATTGCTTAGGCTGATCTCAAACCCATGGGCTCAGGCAGTCCTCTCACCTTTGCCTCCCAAAGTGCTGGGATTACTTGCTTGAGCCACTGTACCCAGCCTCATTTGTCTGTTAATGGATACTTGGGTTGCTTCCATATTTTCGCTCTTGTGAATTATGCTGCCATTAACATGGTTGTGCACATATCTTATTGAGACCCTGCTTTCTAGTCCTTTGGGTATATACCCAGAAGTAGAATTGCTAGATATCATGGTAATTGTTAATTTTTTGAGGAATTGTTTTGACAGCAGCTGTACCATTTTACATTCCCACCAAGGGTATACAGTGGTCCAGTTCCTCTACATCCTTGTCAATACTTACTGTTTTCTCTTTTGTTTTCTTTGATGGTTTCCATCCTAACGTGTATGAGGTATGTCAAAGACTCTTATTTTCCTTCTTGACCTAAAGTATATGCACCATTTTCCCGAGTAAAAGGAGTTTAGTGTTTACTTTATCAAAGTATAATTGATATGGTCCCTGAAATGTAACTCTTCTGTCTTCATATATTTTCCCAAGCATATATACTTAGTGGCAAGTGTTCAATGATTTCCTGTTGACAGGGTATCAAGGTACCAAACCGGATTCACTCTTCCATTTGGAACAAGGAGAACACCCATGGAGGATGGAAGGAGCAGCCCATAGTCGAAAGTGTCCAGGTAAGTGAGTGAAAAACTAGGAAACTGATGAGGAATTGAAGGGTTGACACTTCTGAAATCTTGTTTAGAGAAACTTTCGTATACTAGTTGATGACCTGCAAACCTAATCAACACCTCTGTGTGTCTCTGTTCATTCCTAATGGGGCTCTTCTTTGTCTGCTATCAAGGATGATATCTTCTTTTTTTCTATTTTCTGGATCTGATTGCATACAGTCCATCTCATCAAGGACTGATTTCTCACCAGTCTCCATTCTTCCCAGCCTGCTCTGGCTTCTCAGCTCCTGTTCTCTTCCTTACTTGCCTTGAAATTCCCTTCACTACCCACCTAGATCAATTCGGTCTATGCATCACTCCCTCTGAAGACATAGCCTTGTCCCTTTTAAAGGGCTGATTTTATTTCCTGATAAATGCTTCACTTTAGTTCATGTGAAAGTCCCTTACACTTCATCTCTTAGAACACCTCTATCTACTTATTCACATGCCACACCCCTGCCTTCCTAGCTTCTGATTTTTTATCTCCTGCTGATTGTTCTATTAAAAGTTTAATTCACTCTCAAGACCTCAGGCCTCTCTGTTCTCTACTAGAGTCTCCCAGATTGACATCTCTGCTACTCTGAATGTCTAATCACTTCACTCACTGTATGTTGCCAACCACTAGGACAGAATTTCTCCACCCTTTATGTGAAAGTTGAATTTTTTCTTCCAGATATTTCTGTCATCATCGAGTATGTTTATATATACTAAAGACTGAAGCTCTTCTGAGAGATAGCCTCACGTATACACTTGCCCTTAAATTCTGTATTTTGCCTGCACCCAGAACAATTATCCTGTGAATGCTTCTTTCTTCTGCTTCAGTGTTAGAAACTGGTGTCATCTTTCCTCCTGGGAAATCCTTTACTCCTTGTGGATTTTATTTAAGTTCTGTTATGTTGCTGTACACTCTGATGTCCAGTCACCTTTAAGTCGCTTTGAGTCTTTCCTGTTGACTATTCTACTTCTGAAGGTCTCTGCTACTCCTATTAATTTTTATTGTTTTGAAAAGGCTTTTTGAAAATTTAACCTATTTTCGAAAGTGACTTGCAGTGGTGCTCCCATTGCTACATACGCTGACTGGTTTCTGTTTTTCTGTTAATTCCTTTTGATGTTATAGCTACAATTCCCTGTGAGTAGTGAGCACTAAAGCCATGAAACTTGAGGAGAAGATGTGAGGAGTGAGTGTTGGTGAAAAAGCAAGAGGTCCGCATATACAGAGAGATTTAGATGAACCAATGAAGTAGAATAAGTGTCAGGACCAGGGTTGGTGAGTTGGAAGATGTCCCAGAAACAAGTGACAGAATTATTCCCAGGAGGAGGAAGTAAAATGTTTTATTGAATGCTATAAATAATGTCAAATGACATGAGGACTGACATCAGTCCCTTTGATCATGTTACATTTTTACTTCCAGATACTTCCCTTTTCCACTGTTAGCTCTCGTTTGTATATCCATGAAGTAGTTTTGGCTACTCTAGGGCATTCTGGGAACTCCCACCTTCCTGACTTTTTTCATCTTTGTATCTACGCCGCACTGACTCAGCAATGGTCATGCATTCTATGTGTACTATTTTACTGGTTGGTGTGAGGCTACTCTTTCCACATAAAGAAAAGTATCTGTGTCTTATCCTTCTTTATTTAGTAAAAAAATGGCTTAAAAAGTATGAATTTGCTTTGGTTTGTCTTTTGGTAGTTCTAGAGGGTCTTGCTTGATAGCTGGGTAGTAGCATTGTAATTATCAGAAGGTATAGCTTGGGATTCTAGGATAAATGTTAAAGAAGGCAGGTGAATGTTTTTTTTCTGGATGGGGAGTGATTCCTTAAAACTTCTTAATTGATGGATTCCAGAGATATGATTGAACAGAGGTTAAGGAAGAATGTGGTATTAGCCGAAAGAAGACAATTTGGGGATGACTGTTTCAAGATTATAATGGGGAATACAGGATTTAAAATTTTTGAGAGGATTATGAGGCATTTTTGTATAATGCATGGCTGTGCAAAGGGAATTGTCAAATGGACAGGGGCTGTTTTACACATGTCTCAGAATAAAGTCTTGATGATGGTCTATACCTATGTGACCAGTGTGTTGGGCACTGGTCATTTGTATTTACTTAAATTTAATTAAAATTAAAAAAATTAAAAATTTAATTCTGTAGTAACCCTAATGACATTCAAGTACTCAATAACCACACAGCCTAATGGCTACCATGTTGTAAAACAGATATAGAAAATTTCCTTCATAGGAGAAGGTTCTGTTAAGTGGAGTTGGACACAGTTGCAGTATTATCATTATTATTATTTTTAGTTGGAGTCACACTCCATCGCCCTGACTGGAGTACGGTATCACACTCACGTCCTCCCCAGTGATGACCAGCTGGGCTTCAGCAATCCTTCTGCCTCAGCTTTCCAAGTAGCCAGAAGTACAGGCATGTGCTACCATCTGCCTCAGCCTCGCAAAGTGCGGGATTACAGACTGAGCCACTGATCCCGGCAAATTACAGTATTATTAAA
>NW_007173191.1:25368-31448 GCF_000164805.1 Carlito syrichta | reverse complement strand
GTAGTAGCATTGTAATTATCAGAAGGTATAGCATGGGATTCTAGGATAAATGTTAAAGAAGGCAGGTGAATGTTTTTTTTCTGGATGGGGAGTGATTCCTTAAAACTTCTTAATTTAGCCGGGCTCGGTGGCTCAGCCTGTAATCCCGCGCCTTTGGGAGGCTGAGGTGAGTGAATTGCCTGAGCCCGCGGGTTCGAGACCCGCCTGGGCAGTGAGACCTCATCTCTACAATAAATCAAAAAATCAGCTGGGTGTGGTGGCGCATGCCTGTATTTCCGGCTACTCGGAAGGCTGAGGCGGAAGGATCGCTGGAGCCCAGCAGGCCGAGGCTGCGGTGGCCGGGAGCGGCCACTGCACTCCAGTCTGGACGACAGAGTGAGACTCCAACTCAAAAAAAAAAAAAAAAAACAAAAAACTTCTTAATTGATGGGTTCCAGAGATAAGGAAGAATGTGGTATTAGCTGAAAGAAGACAATTTGGGGATGACTGTTTCAAGATTATAATGGTGAATACAGGATTTAAAATTTTTGAGAGTTTGATTATGAGGCATTTTTGTATAATGCATGGCTGTGCAAAGGGAATTGTCAAATGGACAGGGGCTGTTTTACAGATGTCTCAGAATAAAGTCTTGATGATGGTCTATACCTATGTGACCAGTGTGTTGGGCACTGGCCATATGTATTTACTTAAATTTAATTAAAATTAAAAATATTAAAAATTTAATTCTGTAGTAACCCTAACGACATTCAAGTACTCAATAACCACACAGCCTAAAGTCTACCATGTTGTAAAACAGATATAGAACATTTCCTTCATAGGAGAAGGTTCTGTTGAGTGGAGTTGGACACAGTTGCAGTATTATCATTATTACTATTTTTAGTTGGAGTCTCACTCCATCGCCCTGGCTGGAGTATGGTATCACACTCATGTCCTCCCCAGCGAAGACCAGCTGGGCTCCAGCAATCCTTCTGCCTCAGCTTTCCAAGTAGCCAGAAGTACAGGCATGTGCTACCATCTGCCTCAGCCTCGCAAAGTGCGGGATTACAGACTGAGCCACTGATCCCGGCAAATTACAGTATTATTAAACTGACTGGAGAAGTTGATATTTATACTAGTCAGTACACTTGTAACTCATCCCTGGGAAAAAAGCAAATGATCCAGGGGCCTATTTTTAAATTCCAGATGGACATATATGTATCTGGATATATTGAACTTTGTGGGATTGTATCACAGTGTAAAGGAAAAATAAACTTTTTTTTCCTACTCTAACAGAACACTTCTGACACCAAATGTGACAGGGTGGGTTTCTACACCAACCAGTTCTCCAACTCTGCTAACACCAACTAGATGTGCTGCAATTTAATTGTGGTGTTAACTACCTGGACCCTAGGTAGTGCAGACCCCCAGGTTAAGGACTCAGTCCCGCAAGACTGTCCACACTTCAGATGCCAGTGATAAGTCATGGCCCCGAGGTTACCCACTCTTCTGATATGGCTGTATTTCAGGGGTATCCGCAACTCCATCTTAGAGTTGATATTTTCTGCTGACAGCGTACAGAATTCAGTTAAACATGTTTACTGGTTTATTATGAGAAATATGATAAAAGAATATGGGGGGAAAGTCAAATGAAGAGGTATATAGCATGAGATCTAAAAGGGTCCCAAACACTGCATCTCTGTCCCCAGGAAATTGGGATGCGCTACCTCTCACCATGTGGAAGCGCTGACCTATGTGGAAACTCTCTGAACTCTTCTCTTTTAGGGATTTTTGTGGCAGCCTTATTACATAGACATGATCAGCTATTTACTCAGTCTCTAGCCCTTCTCCCCTTTCAGGATGGTGACCAGACTCTATCCTGAAGTTATCCAGGAACCCATCAAGTCACCTCCTTAGAACAAAACATGCTCCTATCACCCAGGAAATTGCAAGGGATTTAGGAGCTGTGTCAGGGACCAGAGTCAGCAACCAAATATTAGAACAAAAATGGTTGTAGCATCTTTATCACTTAGGAAATTGTAAGGGATTTAAGAACTCTACCAAGCGCCTACGACAAAGACCAAATATATCTTTATTATTTTATCACAATATTTTAGCAGCTACATAGTAAGTTGGACTACTGACTACAGTATTGCACTAAATTGGCATTTAGGGACGTTTAGTTTTGGTGTGCAGTTGGATTGAGAGAAGAAAGAGTTAGTAACAAAGCGATTATTAAGTATTTTATCTCAGTAATCTTGCATTGAGATGTTGTGTGTTCTGTATGTTGATTTTCCAATTCCAAACCTTTATTACTAAAGCCTGTGTTACTTATTTACTTCTGTAACATAGACATGTCTTCTGGGTGGTCTTTTTATATTATCTGTGCATATCTGTGTGCCCAAATTCTCAAACTTAGAGTGCATAAAGCTCTTGGCCCTGGCCCATCTTATTCTCTCACTACTTAAATGGTCTCATCTAATCCTATGCAGTTCCAAATGTTCTAATAATGTTTATATACTCATGAGTAAATTGTTATCTTAAGTCTAGAACTTCTTCCACATTCATAGATTTAACTGTGTACTTTCTTTTCTTTTCTTTTTTTTTTGAGTTGGAGTCTCACTTGGTCGCCCAGACTGGAGTGCAGTGGCCACTCCTGGCCACTGCAGCCTCGCCGGCTGGGCTCCAGCAATCCTTCCACCTCAGCCTTCCGAGTAGCCGGAATTATAGGCATGCGCTACCACTCCCGGCTGATTTTTTTTTTTTTTAATTTATTGTAGAGATGAGGTCTCGCTGCCCAGCCGGGTCTCGAACCCGCAGGCTCAGGCAGTCCACTCACCTCAGCCTCCCAAAGGCGCGTGATTACAGGCTGAGCCACTGAGCCCGGCTTAATTTTTTGATTTATTGTAGAAATGAGGTCTCGCCAAGTTTCCCAGGCGGTTCTCGAACCCGCAGACTCTGGCAATCCACTCACCTCAGCCTCCCAATGCACGGGATTACAGGCTGAGCCACCAAGCCCGGCAACTGTGTACTTTCATATTGTTTCTTGAATATGGATTATTCACCTGAAACCTGGTAGACCTCTGAATGTCGCAGTCTATTCCCCAAATGCCAAGCCTGTGCTCCTAATCTTCATTACTTTATTAAATGGCACCAGCACCTCCATAGATGCTTATGCTACATATTGAGGGGCTATAATCAATTCTTTCCTCTTCTACCTCCAATATTCACTCTAAAAGTGAACGTTCTCTTTTTCTCCATGATACATGTCTTTTTCTCCCCCTGTGCTATGTGCTTTTTCACTTCTCTCCATCTGCATTGTAATTATGCATCCTTAAGCTACCTGAACTCTATCATAGCCTCCTGTCTCTTCTATAATTTCATCTCCCCAATTCATTCTCCATAGAATAGTAATGTTTTAGAACTGTCAATTCAGAACATGCTGTTTTCTTCAAAAATTGTTTGGCAGCTTACTGCCATTATTCTTAACATAAAATCCAATTTCTAGCAAAGTCTTCCACAACATTTCTATGTTCTCAATTTTGCCAGCCTCACCTATCTTACATATTTCTACTTCACTCAAGCCTGGGATATTGCAAGAACACCAGTGTCTCTTGATCATGCCTGTTTTTTCACCTCTGGGTTTTGACCTGGCAGTTCCTTTGCGTGGAATATTCTTTAATGTTCTTTGCGTAACATTACTCATTCTTGTCTTATGATATCTGCTTGCATTTTTTTCTTGTGGACTTCTATGTTTCACTTACCACTACTTAATACCTCCCTTGTTCTGTTTTTCACATTCTGAAATTTTCTCAATTCTTTGCTTAATTCTATTTGCTAGCATGACTGCTTCATGGACACACAGAATATATTATTAGTCACTTTAAGGTCTAAAATATCACCCCATCCAAAGTTTGTTGGATGAATTGATCCATGCCCTCCATCTGGTTTTTATCTGTTCAGTCTCAGTGTCTTTCTATTTCTACTTCCATCCTTATTTTGCAAGGTCATATTTGGGAAGCAACTCAATTAATATTTATTTATTGTGAACTATTTATAATTGTTACTAGCACAGGTTTTTTTTCCATTTTGCTGTTTAGTTTGCTCTCTTTTTTCATAGAGCATGGAGTAGATCCCTTTAGACTGAGAGCTTATAAAGTCAGCCAAAAACATAACTTTTTGTAACTCCTGTACCCTCTGCAAAAAAAAAAAAAAAAAAAAAGGATATTTTAATTGTTCTACTTTTACAGAAGAAATACAGGACCATGACCTTATGCCATGGCACCAAGAAAACCAAAATGACCTTGAAGTTTACAAAGATGTCAGCAAATTTTCCCTTGGATATAATTTTAATTTATGCAAAAGTATTGTTTCTTTAACACAAAGGTACAATAAGTTTGGCTCATATTGTAAAAGCTTGAAATCTCTTTTAGGTTTTGTTATCCTGAAAGGAAGATATGCAGAAAAGGATTCTGATGACTTTGGTGGATATGGCAAGTCATGTCTCTGCATTAAGCATGACAAAACTCTTATCAGAATTAAATACCAGAAATATGTGAACCCTAGTAACACTAAATCACAGCTCAATGACTGTCAGAAAATGTATACAGGAGAGAAGCCATATGAATGCAGTGAGTGTGGGAGAACCTTCTTCAGGAAAGCACAGCTCATTAGACATAAAAAAAATGAAAGAGTAGAGAAACTCCATGGATGTAATGAGTGTGAGAAAGTCTTCTCCAAAAAGTGCCTGCTCAGAGTACATCAGCGATCTCATACAGGAGAGAAACCGTATAGATGCAGTGAATGTGGGAAAGCCTACATTGATAAGTCCCAGCTCACTAGACACCAGCGATCTCACACCGGAGAGAAACCCTGTAGATGCAGTGTATGTGGGAAAGCCTTTTCCCAAAAAGCATATCTCACTGTACACCAGAGACTTCATACAGGAGAGAAGCCATATGAATGCAGTGAGTGTGGCAAAGCCTTCCACAGGAAATCACATCTCCTTATACATCAAAGAACTGAAAGAGGAGACAAACCCCATGGATGCAATGAATGTGGAAAAACCTTCATGAATAAGAGTCAGCTTACTCAACATCAGCGAACTCATACAGGAGAGAAGCCTTATGAATGCACTGAATGTGGAAAAGCCTTTTCCCGAAAGTCCCAACTCACTCTACACCAGAGAGTTCATACAGGAGAGAAGCCATATGAATGCAGTGAGTGTGGGAAAGCCTTCTACAAGAAATCACATCTCCTTAGACATCAAAGAACCGAAAGAGGAGAGAAACCCCATGGATGCAATGAATGTGGAAAAACCTTCATGAGGAAGATTCAGCTTACTGAACATCAGCGAACTCATACAGGAGAAAAACCTTATGAATGCACTGAATGTGGAAAAGCCTTTTTCCGAAAGGCACAACTCACTCTACACCAGAGAGTTCATACAGGAGAGAAGTGTTATGAATGCACTGAATGTGGAAGAACCTTTTATTTTAAGTCAGAGCTTTCCAGACATCAGAGAATTCATACAGGAGAGAAACCTTATGAATGTAATGAGTGCAGCAAAGCCTTTGGAACCAAGACAGAGCTCACTCGGCATCTGCGAACACATACTGGAGAGAGACCATATTCATGCAGTGAATGTGGCAAAACTTTTGGTCAGTTGTCCACACTCAATGCACACCAGCAATCTCACACTGGAGAGAAACTTTATGGATGTAGTGTGTGTGGGAAAGCCTTTTCCCAAAGGGCAAGTCTCAGTGTACACCAGAGACGTCATAGAGGAGAGAAACCATATGAATGCAGTGAGTGTGGGAAAGCCTTCCTCAGGAAAGCAGATCTTGATGGACATCAAAGAACTGAAAGAGGAGAAAAACCCCATGGATGCGATGAATGTGGAAAAACATTTGGTAGGAAGTTTCAGCTCACTGAACATCAGAGAACACACACAGGAGAGAAACCCTACAAATGTAATGAGTGCAACAAAGCCTTTACACGCAAGTCAGCGCTCACTAAACATCTGCGAACTCATACTGGGTAGTGACCTTGTTCATGCAGTGAATGTGGTAAAGCCTTTGCCCACAAGTCAGTCCTTATTGAAC
>NW_007173191.1:5255-25348 GCF_000164805.1 Carlito syrichta | reverse complement strand
AAAAAAAAAAAAAAAAAAAAGGATATTTTAATTGTTCTACTTTTACAGAAGAAATACAGGACCATGACCTTATGCCATGGCACCAAGAAAACCAAAATGACCTTGAAGTTTACAAAGATGTCAGCAAATTTTCCCTTGGATATAATTTTAATTTATGCAAAAGTATTGTTTCTTTAACACAAAGGTACAATAAGTTTGGCTCATATTGTAAAAGCTTGAAATCTCTTTTAGGTTTTGTTATCCTGAAAGGAAGATATGCAGAAAAGGATTCTGATGACTTTGGTGGATATGGCAAGTCATGTCTCTGCATTAAGCATGACAAAACTCTTATCAGAATTAAATACCAGAAATATGTTAACCCCAGTAACACTAAATCACAGCTCAATGACTGTCAGAAAATGTATACAGGAGAGAAGCCATATGAATACAGTGAGTGTGGGAGAACCTTCTTCAGGAAAGCACAGCTCATTAGACATAAAAAAAACGAAAGAGTAGAGAAACCCCATGGATGTAATGAGTGTGAGAAAGTCTTCTCCAAAAAGTGCCTGCTCAGAGTACATCAGCGATCTCACACTGGAGAGAAACCCTGTAGATGCAGTGTATGTGGGAAAGCCTTTTCCCAAAAATCATATCTCACTGTACACCAGAGACTTCATACAGGAGAGAAGCCATATGAATGCAGTGAGTGTGGCAAAGCCTTCCACAGGAAATCACATCTCCTTATACATCAAAGAACTGAAAGAGGAGACAAACCCCATGGATGCAATGAATGTGGAAAAACCTTCATGAAGAAGAGTCAGCTTACTCAACATCAGCGAACTCATACAGGAGAGAAGCCTTATGAATGCACTGAATGTGGAAAAGCCTTTTCCCGAAAGTCCCAACTCACTCTACACCAGAGAGTTCATACAGGAGAGAAGCCATATGAATGCAGTGAGTGTGGCAAAGCCTTTTACAAGAAATCACATCTCCTTAGACATCAAAGAACCGAAAGAGGAGAGAAACCCCATGGATGCAATGAATGTGGAAAAACCTTCATGAAGAAGAGTCATCTTACTCAACATCAGCGAACTCATACAGGAGAAAAACCGTATGAATGCACTGAATGTGGGAAAGCCTTTTCCCAAAGGGCAAGTCTCAGTGTACACCAGAGACGTCATAGAGGAGAGAAACCATATGAATGCAGTGAGTGTGGGAAAGCCTTCCTCAGGAAAGCAGATCTTCATGGACATCAAAGAACTGAAAGAGGAGAAAAACCCCATGGATGCGATGAATGTGGAAAAACATTTGGTAGGAAGTTTCAGCTCACTGAACATCAGAGAACACACACAGGAGAGAAACCCTACAAATGTAATGAGTGCAACAAAGCCTTTACACGCAAGTCAGCGCTCACTAAACATCTGCGAACTCATACTGGGTAGTGACCTTGTTCATGCAGTGAATGTGGTAAAGCCTTTGCCCACAAGTCAGTCCTTATTGAACTTAAGAAAATTCACATGAGGGAAAGCTAAAAATTCACTGAAAATAGAGAAACCTTTCTTAGGGAGTCATACCTTTTCATGTATATTCATACATGAATAAGAAAATTTTAAGAAGAAAATTTTATGAACACAGTTCCTGTAGAAATGCCTTCTTCAGGTATCCAGCCCTTATTAAACATCAGTGAGCTCCTAGGGGGTAGAAACGTAGTTAATTTTGGAACAGATTTTTCCAAGAAGTCCAGTCTTAGTAGGTAATCAGGAATTTGAACAGAGAATAAGTCTTGCAAATTAAGTCAGTGTGATCCCTTCAGTAATAATTTATGCCTTAAATGTTACAGATGTTATGCAGGAAAAAAATCCTGTGATAGCAGAAAGGTGGCAAAGTCTTAAGCTAGATTCTTTCAACCATTATATGTCAAAGAGCTCAATTGGGGAAAAGACACTGAATGCAGAAGTTGAAGAGGACACGCTTATGAGAAGTTAGATTTATTAAACTTCAGTGCAATGATTTTGGTTAGAAATGCATCTATTATGGGGAAGCCTTAGCCTGAAGGTGATATCTCAATTGGTATCAATTCTTAGAAGAATATTCAGAAAATGGTGTGTGGTGATTTCAGTGCGAAATTGTACTTCACCATTTGTCAGATAAAGCACGTTTAGAGACAGTAGATATAGAAAATACTTTTAGTAAAAAGTGGGAGAATTTATTATACAAAGGAGAATTGCTTAAAAGCAAGAAATAAAGGAAATTCATTAAACTAACTTATGTATTGCACTTTTATACTTTGGGAGTCTTGGAGAGACTCCTTTAATCAATAAACTCTTAAACACCAGCATTTGTATTACATAATGAAAGCCCATGAATACAATGTATGTGGAAGTACAACTATGTTAGTTTTTTAAGGCCTCTGTACCTAACTACCACAAATTTGCTATCTTGTAACGACAAAGAGTTATTATGTTACAGTTCTGGAGCTTTGCAGTTCAATATCGAGTGAATGGACTTAAATTGTTGGCAGAACTGTTATTTATTTTTGGAGGCTGTAGGGGAGAGTCTCTTTCCTCCCTTCCAGCTTCTAGAAGCTGTTCGAGTTCTATGGTGTGTGGCCTTAAAGTAGTCAGTCAGCTACTGTATCACTGACACTGATTCTTCTGCATCCATCTTATGTTTAAGGACTCTTGTGGTTACACTGGAAACATTCAGGTAAACCAAGATAATCTCACTGTCTTAAAATTATGTAACAACCATAATATCTGTTAAGTTAAATTCCCTTTACCAGTGTAACATATTCACTGGTTCTTGAAGATTAGGATATGGAACATCTTTGGGAGGCCATTATTCTGCCTGCACAATATCATTGGATGTCAGAGAATTCACACTGTGATAAACTCTCACCTAACTATTAAGTAAATTTGGTAAAGCATGTTACCTGATAAGTACTTATCTATAATGATTATGATCCAAATTTATTAACATGCTATTCCATAATTAGGGACTCTTAGACTGGGATTGTTATATGTGTGCACAGTGGGATGCATTTTAAATATTTGAATCAAATTATCAGCACTGGAAAAGAACCTTAAATATCTTAAAAGAACATAAGATTCATGTTACCTGAAGTGTTTTCAGACACTTTTATTTATTCTAAAATTGTATAGATTTACATATTTTATATATGGAATGTATTTGACATGATGTATTTAGATATTGAGTAATATTTTTTCTGTTCAGTTCCCACAATCCCTTTTTCTTTAAGTTCCACTTCCATATATGTATATATATTTCCACTTACCTCAAATGTCTTTTAAAAATACACAAAATATATGAATGAACTTTTTCATATATTGGTAAATAGGGAAATTCTGACAGCTTTTCCTGAAAGAAAGAAAAATGAAATGAGCAAGAATCTTCCAATCATTATATGCTATGATTGTCCCAGCTTACTGCCTTTAGAAAACTTCCGATCTGCAGTATAGAGAGTAAAAGCCCGAACAGATTTCAGCTGTCTCTCTGAATTGAGATAAAAGTTAGAGTATGAGAAATTTAACGTTGCCTAAATATATGGATCTGATTACTGAAGAAGAGGTTTACTGTGACAGAATTCTAGAGCGTTTCTTCACAAGCCTTTCTGTAAGACATAATTCAGCACATATATCTAAGAAACCTGTTTTTCTGACTTGAGAAGGAACCATTAGAAATAAAAAGAAAAATTCTTGGCAGTCATACAAGGTTGGGAATAATTTGTGCTTCTATGAACTAATCTGGAAGTGCCTCCTAACATTTGGAGAATTGGCAGTATTTTTGAGTTGGAGTCTCACTCTGTCACCTAGATTACAGTGCAGTGGCACACTCCCAGCCACCACAACCTTGACCTGCTGGGCTCCAGTGATACTTCCACATCAGCCTTACAAATAGCTGGAACAACGGGCATGCACTAAGCCGCCTGGCTAATTTTGGATTTATTGTAGAGACAAGGTCTCGACAAGTTGCCTGGGTGGGTCTTGAGCCTGCAGGCTAAGGCAATTCACTTGCCTCAGCCTCCACAAGTGCTGGGATTACAGGCTGAGCCACTGAACCCGCCTGCAGTTGGTTTTTGTTTTGTTTTGTTTTGTTTTTGAGTTGGAGTCTCACCCTGTCAGCCAGACTGGAGTGCAGTGGCTGCTTCCGGCCACTGCAGCCTCTACCTGCTGGACTCCAGTGATCCTTCTGCCTCAGCCTTCCAAGTAGCTGGAACTACAGGTGCATGCTACCATACCCGGCTAATTTTTTGATTTATTGTAGAGAAGAGGTCTCGCCAAGTTGCCCAGGTGGGTCTCAAACCTGCGGGCTCAGGCAATCCATTCACCTCAGCCTCCCAAAGCGCGGGATTACAGGCTGAGCCACCGAGCCCGGCTTGCAGTTGGTTTTTAAAAGAGTGTTTTCTTAGTGGGTGGCTCATATTAACTGGAGACTAAAGTCTGCTTTGAAGCCTCATCACAAAGCATCCATGCAGGCCACTGTAAGACCAAATTTTCCAAGTTTATTTAGTAAATTCCCAGAGTGACCAATAATTAAAGGAATGGAAAGCAATTTGTTAGTCAATAATGTAAAATTTAGTAGGTCTGGAATCTAATTAAAACCTAGGTGCAGAGTTCCAGCCTCAGGAGAGCAGGGCCTGAGTTGGGGGGAGGGAATGAGAAAGAAAGATAAAGAACAGTGGGATTGGGAGGACTCTTTCCTAAATAGGTGAGAGCAATTTTATTCTCACAGCATGCCCTTTCTATAAGGCCAAACCACACAAACAAGAAATATCTTAGTGCTAACATCAGCAAGAAAAAGGTTAACGTTCATGACTTTCTTGTCAAGATTACAACAGTACTGATGTCTGTATTATTAAGATTTAAAGTAAAACCACTAATGTCTATTTTCTCTAAAACTCTAAGTAAAGTTAATATTAAAGCAGGTTACATCTGGCCTACACAGACTAGAGGTCACACTTTCTGATTACTAAATCAACATTGTCAGGGGCAACTATCGAAAGAAGGAAGTACTGGCCAAGCTCTTGTTGGAGCCAGGCCAGAAACACAAGGACCTTGTCAAGCTTGTATATCTCAAGGCATAAGGACCTTGTCAGCTTATGTCTTTGTCTCCTTCATCTAGGTATGCAAATGAAGCAGGAAAATCTGGTACATAATGAAGAAAATTAAACTGAAAGAGATCTATATGTGGAATAATGATAGAATTAGCATAAAAACATGTTAAACAGCTATTACAAATGTTTCATATCAGTCCATCATGGCGGCTCATGTCTATTTGTCAGCATTTTGGGAGGCCAAGCCGGAAGGATTGCTTGAGCTCAATGGTTAGAAACCAGCCTAGGCAACATAGAAAGACCTTGACTCTACACACAATTTGAAAAAAATCAAATTAGTTGGGTATGGTGGCATGTGCCTGTGGTCTCAGCTACTTGGGAGACAGGTGGAAGGATCGCCGGAGCCCAGGAGGTTGAGGCTGTGGTGAGCCATGATTGTGCTATGAATTCCAGTCTGAGTAACAGAGTGAGACTCCAACTCAGATGAATAAATAGATTTTTTTAAATGTTCCATATGTTCAAGGAGGATGTATCAAGTGGATTATACGAGTTAAAAATTGTTTTGAGGGTAACAGGAGGCAGATAAGACTCAGTCTAAGCACTGGAGTCCTTGGATATTGAACCCCTAAGGGTGAGTTCAGAATGCTGCAGTTGCCAGCAGTGGGAACTAGGTTCCCCCAGGGGGAGAAACAAGCTCAGCTGGATTTAGGGAGTGAAGTCTCCCCTGTGTCTTGTCCCTGTTTACATTTTCTGGGAACTGAGGCTCCTGTACAGGGTTGTTGAGCTTCCTAGGAAGTGCAGTTTGGCCAAGGGCAGCATCTGAGACAACAGTGCTCGGCTGCTGAGGTTTCTGGAAGTACTGTTTCGAGACCTAACAGTTGTTTTTGATGTTAGGTGTTTGTGCATCTTGGCTGTTTAACCTGTGCAGGGGTCTCCAGCAGACACCCATCATTTTCCTTTGACCATTTTTTCTATATGAATCAATTCTACCTGAGTGTCCACTTTAGTTGAAGAGGGTGCCAGCTAGAATGCCAAACAGTGGCTACTGGGTCTACCTTTGGCAACATGGGTCTAACTTTGGCAACAATATAGGGAACTGACCTTGGGCTGGTCAATGCTAAGCCCATCTGGTAGTTCTGCTCTGACCGAGGCAGACTCATGAATCGGCTCCAGTCGGTTTTTGTCGGTCTGTTCAATAGCATTGCTATGATGGGAAGCATCTCCCACAGAATATATTGGTATGTGGAATTTGTGTGTCCTGGTTCCTCCTGTTCCAGTGGGCCAGATGGAGTTTATGTTGGGGCTTGGAGGAGACTTTAGTGTGGGTCCTAATGAACCTGACTCCACAAACTTTCTTCTTGTAATCCCCAGAGGAAACTACTTTAGCTGTCTGTGTGTCCTGTGGAGGTGTCCATACTGACCTATCACCAACTGCATCCCTATTAGCAGTCACTTCTAGAAGAGTGTCTAATGCAGTATCGTAAAAAACAACTTTTATTGTTTTTTTATTTTAAATATCTGCAGTACAAGTCAGATTTGGGTACATAAGTGGTCTAGGTACAGGGGAAGTTTGGACCTCCCATTGGCCCTCACTTCACCTTGATTGGAATCAGGTACCCTTATTGATGTTATGTGCCACTGCTTCTCCCTTCCCCTCTCCCCAGCAGTGTTCCACTACTGCCAATAGCTTTTTGTAGTATTATGATAGGTGTTCAGGGTCCATTTATGAGTGAGAACATGTGGTTCTTGTTCCTTTGTTTCTGTGATAGATCACTGAGTATGATAGACTCCAAATCTACCCAAGTTGCTGTGAAGTCTGTAATTTTGTTCTTCTCTATGAGTAGATATGTACCACATTTTAAAAATTCTGTCCAATTTTGATGCGCAGCACGATTGGTTCCATGTTTTTGCTATTGTGAATTGTGCTGCAATAAATGTGTGTGCAGTTGTCCTTTTTTAGAATTTGAGTTACTCCAGATACATTCCAAAAGGGGATTGGTGGGTTGTTTATATGGTCAATTTCTAATACTCTTAGGAATCACCACATTGTTTTCCATAGAGGTTAAACTAGTTTGAATTCCCAACCCAAAGTATAGAAGTCTTCCCTTCTCTCCACATTGTCACCAGCATCTGGTTTTTTTTTTTTTTAAATTAATGATGGTCATTCTTACAAGAGTTAGGCGATATCTCAGTGTGCGTTTTGATTTGCATTTCTCTGATTATTTGTTAGCATTTTTTCATATGTCTGTTGGCTGCTCGTATGTCTTCTTTTTGATGTGTCTTTTAAATCGAACTTTTGCTACAAGTGGGAAGATTTAGGCATGAAGAAATTTGATTTACACACTTAAGAACCTATAACACCTGGTATACAGATTTACAGTTTCCATCTACCTTGTTTTGATTTACAGCCTAGAACTTTGTTCTCTAGCTTCTAGAGCATGCCAGATCTCTTACTAGACACCTAGTATCAGCTATCTTACCAGAGGTTGCCTTGCTTTGATTCTGAACAAGAGAGATGATAGTTCAGGTTCCCTTTGCCTTTTTCTGTTTTTATGTTTAAGGTGAGGGTAGAGGGTTAGAAAGTTTCTGTTTGTATATGTGCTGATTAGTCTGTTCGCTGAAGGCTCTTTTTTTCACCCCTATCTTTGTGATTTAAAAATGTGTCCTTCATCAAGAGAGAGGCATTGAGTAATTTTCACAATCTATAATTTCGCCCCTCTCTGAAAAGTCTCTCCTACCCTTGATTAGAAATCGCTTGTGAGAAGTTCAAAATCAGAAGACAACAGCTTAGATCATACCTTAGAAATGCTGTTTTTTTCCTATGAACAAAAGAAAATGACCGATGTCCTGGTGAGATTTTTTTCTTCTCACGTTTGTCTTTCTAGTGGATTTGCAGAGGCTTAACAACTATTAAATAACAACAATGTATTATGTCATAATTATTTGTATCAGGAATCTGGTTTGGTGTGGCTCCTATCTGTGCTTAAGGTTTCATAAGACTGAAGTCAAGCCATGAGCGACTGTGCTCTTACTGAGAGGCTCTTGGAAGAATCATCTTCCAAGCTTATTCAGGTTGTTAGCAGACTATAAGCCTGAGATTTCTGTTTCTTTCCTGTTTGTCAGCGGGATTAGGGGTTGTCAATGATAAACACTCCTAGAAGTTGTCTACATTCCTGCTGCTTTTCATGTGGCCACCCTCTAACATTAGTGGGGAGAGTTTCTTTCATACTTACATCTCCCCAGCAGTCTTCTCTGTCTCATCTCTCTGAAGGACTCCTGGCCTTCCTTTTCTGCTGAATGCCTTATGTGATCATATTGGCTTAACCATCAGCAGATCAGTCACCCTAACATCATCTCTGGTGTCCTTTCACAGCGTTTCTTAGTTAACATTTGATTGAACAACTAAGGGATACGAATCTTGGGTAGACACCTTCAGAATTCTGCCTAACCTCCAGATAACTTGAGACAAACTAGAAGTTATATGTTGTTCATAAAGAGAAATAAGACAAGCTTTCTAGAAGAGGTAATTTTTTCTTGGCACTTAAGTATATGGAGTGAGATAGGGATCAAAGTTTCTTTTTTTTTTATACGAATATCCAGTTGTTCCAGCAACATATTGGTTAAAGATCTTTTACCCAGTGGAGTCACTTATCATATTGTTATAAAAATCAGTTGAATGTATTATTATAGATCTTGTTCTAGACATTTTATTTCTTCTGTTCAACTCCAAGTCTGTCTTTGTCCATACTACACTTGTCTTGGTTCTCATAGCTTTAAAGTAAGTCTTAATTTCAGATAATTAATTGCATCCTCCAATTTCTGTTTCAATTTTGTTTTTACTTTTCTACCTTCTTTGCTTATCCATATACATTTGAGCATCAGCTTGCTTATGTCTTCTCAAATGCCTTTTTTTTTTTTTTGGAGTCTCACTCTGTCACCCTGGAGTATAGTGGCATGCACATGGCCACCACAACCTCAACCTATAGGACTCAAGCAATCCTTCTGTCTCAGCCTTCCAAGGAGCTGGAACTATAGGCATGTGCCACCACACCCTACTAACTTTTTGATTTATTGTAGGTCTTTTCAAGTTGCCCATACTGGTCTTGAACCTGTGGACTCAGGCCATCCTCTCACCTTGACCTACCAAAGTGCTAGGATTAAAGCTGTGAGTCACTGAGCCCAGCCTAATATGTTCTATTTTAAGGAGACTTCTTTAATCTTGAGAGTGGCTAATTAAATCTATTCACTAGAAGAGATAGTTAAACAACTTTTCACATAGTCCATCTCTCTCTCTTTTTTTTTTTTTTTGCTGCATTTTTTGAGTTTCTTTAGATCTCCATGGCATTATACTAATTATTCAGCTGCATCTATTTGTTACATTTTCGATTGGCTCTCTAAACTTGGTTACTATGTGTAGTTGATTCCTGTTATTCACAGTAGTTACATTCTGTTGAGTCACCACAAGAACCAAATTAACACACACTGAATCATTGCTCCTAGGTGAGATATTGGGTTATTTTCAGGGGCCCCTGTTTATAACATTTTTTTGTTAGACATTTCATGAAGAATTCTACCTTATGGGTATTTTTATTTTAAAGCACCTTATTCAATGTATATCATTGATTCATTAACACTGAACTCATGGTCAACGTCACTATAATTTGTGCCTGAACAATAGTTACCTAAGCCATATTTTCCTAAAGTATTTCACAGCCTTGTTGCACTTAGGGTCACCAGACAGCACTCTAGTACTTGTGCTTCAAAGCATTTTAAATACCAACATCACTAACAGAAAGCACAAAGTGTGAAAAATGTGGAATAACTAGATCACACGAAGGACATTTGTCTATAATATGATAGCTGAATGAGAAGGTGGGGCATCGCTTTGTTCATACGCTGCTAGGAATGTACACCTTGGGTGACTTAGGTTTTTTGCTATTCACTTGTCTACAAATTATTACCAAAGCCCTGTATTATTGTTTGGAGGCTCTAAATAAACATTAGCAATAGAGGAATTTACAAACAAGAAATCTGAATAATGACAATTGACTTTACTTCATTTTTAAAGTTTCTACTGGGTCATATACCTATAGTCATTTTAATATTTTGTTTTTTATGTATATGTTAGATATCTTATTTCTCACTGCATTAAGTATTTCTTTTAATAATCTGTGCTTATACTTCCTGTATGGATAGTCATTTCACATCTGATTCTGTTGGGTTTTTTTTGGTTGAAATAAGATCAAGATGAAAACTCCCTGAGGATAGATATGACCTACATCTATATATTATCACTTAGCTCTCTGCCTTCTAAACAGATGCTAAAAAAGTTTTTTTTTTATACCAATTTCAATTTGAGATATTTTACCTCTAAGAGTTTTTATTGGAGGAGTAGGGCAGAAAGAATTTTTAAGAAATGATAGTCATCACTTCTCAAATTTGTTTTATAAATCCAAGAATCACCAAATTGCAACTATAATGAACTCATAGAAATACACATCTATATACATTATAATCAAAGTGTGGAAAGCAAAGGGATTCTTTAATGAAGCAATCAGAAACTTTGTGTGTGTGTGTGTGTGTGTGTGTAATTGTCAGTAAGGTTAAAAGCTGACTTCACACATATATTCAAAGTGCAGATGGAAAAATGAGTATCAACCAATAACTTTATATTCCATAAAACTCAAAAAATGGAGCTACTTGGAACTACTTAGAAGTTAAGAAGTTTCAAATTAAAGAAAAACACAGAATTGATTATAAGAATATGTTCCCTACAAGAAATGGTTTTTTAACCTATTTTTCAAGCCTAAATGGAAGAGCTACTATTCTTTTGACAGTAAGTAAAATACATACAAAAAATAAAATGTACTGCTAAAATTAACAACATAGGTAAATATAAGAGAATAAATGTATATTTTGTCTATAATTCTTTTCTTCACCTTTCTGTAATAAAAGACAATTGCATAAAACAATAATTATAGCTTTCTGTTGTTGGGCATAAAGTTTACAAAGATATGGTTGGTAAGACAATTACCAGTTCAAAGTCAGGAGGGAATTAAGATACATAGAAATAAAGGTTTTGTATACCACTATAATTAAGTTAATATTAATTTGACCTAGATTATTTAAGATTTTTTTGTTATTTAACATTTATTATAGAAAATTTCACCATATACACACAACAAAGAAATGATATAAGTATCTCCCACATACACACTGCCCTGCTCCAACAATTATTGTCATGGCCTGTCTTGTTTCACCTGTTGCACCAGCTCCCTGTCAAAACCAAAGTGAAGTGTGGTGACACACACAAACCCCAACTATCACACCCTTTGTTTTTTTTAACCTCTTTTAATTTTTATTTTAAAATTGTGGGGTACAATTCAGTGACATCTTAACAATGTTGATTCTTCCAATCCAAGAGCATGGAATATTTTTCCACTTTTTGTGTCATCTTTGATTTCTTTGAGCAGTGTTTTATAGTTTTCATTGTAAAGCTCTTTCACTTCTGAGGTTAGGAAGATGCCGAGGTATTTCTTTCTTTCTTTCTTTTTTTTGGTGACTATTATGAATGGGATTGTACTTTTTATTTGGGTTTCTGTTTGTTTATTATTGGTGTATAGAAATGCGATTGTCTTTTGTACATTTATTTTATACCCTGAGACTTTGCCAAAGTCCTTTATCAGTGCAAGGAGGTTTTTGGCTGATTCTTTTGGGTTTTCAGGGTATAGAATCATGCCATCTGCAAAGAGAGATAACTTTACTTCCTCTTTTTCTATTTGGATAACCCTGATCGCCTTCTCTTCTCTGATTGCTCTAGCTAGGACTTCTAAAACTATGTTGAACAAGAGGGGTAAGACTGAGCATCCTTGTCTTGTTCCAGTTTTCAGGGAAAATGTTTCCAATTTTTGTCTGTTTAGGAGTATGCTGGTTGTGGGTTTCTCATAGATGGCCTTTACTATTTTGAGGTATGTTCCACCTATGCCTAGATGTTCGAGGGTTTTTATCAAGAAGGGGCGATGGATTTTATCAAAAACTTTTCTGTATCGAATGATATAATCATGTGGTTTTTGTTTTTACTTCTGTTGATATATTTAATCACGTTTATGGTCTTACAAATATGGTCTTGCATCCTGGAGATGAAGCCTACTTGGTCGTGATGGATGTTTTTTGAGATGTGGTGTTGAATCCAGTTTGTTAGGATCTTGTTGAGAACTTTAGCATCTATGTTCATCAAAGATATTGGCCTGTAGTTCTCTTGCTTTATTGGGTCTTTACCTGGCTTGGGTATCAACGTGATGTTAGCTTCATAAAATTATTTGGGGAGAGTTCCATCTTTCTCTATCACCTAAAATACTTTCAGTAGGATTGGTATCATTTCCTCCTTGTATGTTTTGTAGAATTCTGCTGGAAAGATTTTGGTACAGGACTTTTTTTGTAGACAGTTTTGTTATGACATAATCAATTTCCTTGATTGTTATTGGTCTATTTAGGGTCTCAGTTTCTTCTTGTTACAACCTAGGGAGGTTGTGTGATGTCAGAAAGTTCCACATTTCCTTTAGGTTTTCAAGTTTGTTTCCATACAATTGTACATAGTAGTCTCTGATAATCTTTTGTATTTCTTCAGGGTTAGTTGTAACTTCATCTTTTGTGTTTCTGATTGAGTTTATTTGGGCTTTTTCTCTCTTTTTCTTGGTCAGTCTGGCTAGGGGACCCTCTATCTTGTTTATTCTTTCAAAGAACCAGCTTTTTGTTTCATTGATTCTTTGTATTATCTTTTTGTCTTCTTTGTATTATCTTTTTGTCTTCTTTGTCCTGGATTTGGGTTTTTATTTTGGTGTTCTGGATTCTTCTGCTGAAGTTAGGGTTTCGGTGATCTTGCATTCCCAACTTCCTTAGGTGACTTGTTAGGCTGTTAACTTGTGATCTTTACATTTGTTTCATGTGTGTTTGTAAAGATATGAGTTCCCCTCCTACTACTGCTTTCATGACATCTCAGAGGTTTTGGTGAGATTTTTCTTCATTTTCATTTGTTTCTAGGAACTTTTAAATCTCTGTTTTGATCTCATCATTGACCCAGGAGTTGCTTAGCTTCATGCTGTTTAGTGTCCATGTCTTTGTGGGTTTTGGGGGAACTTTGTTGGTGTTGATATTTATTTTTATTTCACTGTGGTCTGAGAAGGTGCATGGCAAAATTTCAATCTTATGAATTTTGTTTATGTTTGATTTATGGTTAATGATGTGGTCAATCTTGGAGTACGTTCTATGTGGTAATGAATTGAATGTATATTTTGTGGTCGTTGGGTGAAGTGTTTCATAGGTATCAATTAAGTCCATTGGTTCAAGAGTCTCATTGAGGTTCTGGGTCTCCTTGCTGATTTTTGTCTTGATGATCTGTTTAGGGTTGTGGGTGGGTATTAAAGTCCCCAGCTATGAAAGAGTTAGTGTCAATCTCCCTTTTAATTTGCCTAGAAGCTGCTTTACAAACATTGGTGTTCCTATGTTGGGTGCATATATGTTTAGGATGGATATTTCTTGTTGATGGATTTAAATTTTTTTCGTTATATAGTGACCTTCTTCATCTTTTAAAAATTTTTGATAGCTTAAAGGGTATTTTGTCTGTGATTAAGATTGCAACTACAGTTTTCTTTTGTGTTCCATTTGCCTGAAATTTTGCTTCCCATCCTTTACTTTGAGTCTGTGAGTATTATTTCTGTTGAGATGACAGAAATAATATATTGTTGTCTCATTATATTTTATCCATTTTGTCATTCTATGTCTTTTCAGTGGTGCATTTAGTCCATTCACATTCAGGCTAATTATCGAAATGTGATGGTTTATCCCTGTCATGAAGTTCTTATAGAGTTGTTGTACTTGTTTGTTTTGTTGTCCTTCTTTTGGTTTTTTGTGTTGATTCATGTGTGTTTTCAATCTTTTTCCTGTACTCTTGTGAAGAACATTGTTGTTCTTTTCCCCTTTTTTCTGTGTTTAATACTTTCTTAAGTGTTTGTTTTAGAGGTGGTCTGGTGGCAGTGTAAGTTCTTAGAGATTGGATGTCTGGGAAAGATTTTAATTCTCCCTCACTGATGAAGCTTAGCTTGGCTGGGTAGGTTATTCTTGGTTGAAATTGTTTATCTTTGAGAACTTTGAATATTGGGCTCCAAGCTCTCCTAGCCTGAAGTGTTTCTGTAGATAAATCTGCTGCTATTTTAATAGGTCTTCCCCGGTAGGTAGTCTGATCTTTTTCTCTTGCTGCTTTTAGGATTTTTTCTTTTATACCTACTTTGTTCAGGTGAATTTTTATGTGTCTGGAAGTTGGCCTTCTCATTTGTTGTCTTTCAGGGGTTCTCTGAATCTCTTGTGTTTGAATTTTTGCATCACTGATGAGATGAGGGAAGTTTTCTTGAATAATTTCATGGAATGTTTTTGCCAGGGTGGTCTCTCTCTTGTTCTGTCTCAGGAAGTCCAATTACTTTTAGATTTGGTCTCTTGATGGAATCGCTCATCTCTTGAAGGTTTATTTCTGTCTTATAAAGCTTCAATGCTATGTTTTTGACAGTTTGGTTTAGTTCTATTTTTTGGTCTTCAAGCTCTGAGATTCTTTCTTCTGCTTGACTAATTCTGCTTTCCATGCTTATTAGTTTGTCATTTGTTTCAATCACAGTATTCTTTACTGCTATTATCTCTGTTGTCAACTCCTTCCTATTTTCCTCTTGTCTCTCCTCAATTCTTTTTATTCTCTCTATTCATGTCTTGATGTCTGGGTTTGTAGCATGTGACCAGTCATTCTGAGGGCTCTTCATTGTTTGCATTCCAAAGTCTGTTTTCTCAGTGTCTGACCTCCCAGGGGTCTATGTGAGACATATATTCTTCTTTTAGTTTTTCTTCGATTGTGCAGATTTTCCTCCCCACTTTTGCCTTTTTTTCCCCATAGTCTTTAAATCTGTTGTTCAGGAGTTCTAGGGTTGATTTTACTTCTGTTTGCTCAATCTCCTATTCTTCCTTGTGTGAATCCTCTGGCTTTGTTCAATTCTGGAGCTGAACTGTAGGTTGGGGCTATACTTTTTATCATTTTGAGATTTAATTGAGGGGGAAGCTGTGATTCAAAATCTATTTGCAGATCTCAATATCCACCAACAGGTGTATGGTTACCCTGGAACCCGCTTCCCACTGCCTTGCAATCTCTCTATGCAGTAGGGGTATAGGTTTGCTCCCTGTAAGCAAACTGAGGTAAGCAAAAGGGAAGAAATGGAACAGGTGGAAAGAGTATGGTGGAGAGAGAGAAGAGTAAGAGGGAAAACAGGCAAAGTTACCAACTAGCAAGTGAAAATAGTCACAAAGACAGATAAGAGTAAGAGAAAAAAACAAAAACAAAAAAATGATGACCACAACAACAAAAAAGAACTAGAATAGACAATCATACAGACACACAAGCTGACCAAACTCCTTATGATGTACTATTCCCCTACACAAACATGAGGTCTTAGATTCCGGTTTGGAGGCTGGGCAGAGCTGGGTGGAGTTGGGTGGGACAATGTGGGTCTCTGCCTGGTCTCAGGGCTCCAACTGGCTTCTGATTCTACTGCAGTTGGGTCCAGCTGGGAAGCCAGAGTGCAAGACAGCCAGGTGCTGCAGGTCAGTGTGTCACAGTGCAGCTTGGACCTCTTTTTCTTCCTTTGTTTTTAGGTCCTAAGGTGAAGGTTGGCAGAACTGGGTGAAGCTGGGTGGGGCAATGCAGGTCTATGCCTGGTCTTGAAGCTCCAGCTGTTCTCTGGTCCTGCTGTGGCCTGGGGCAAGTTGGGCGAGATGGAATGCAAGGAGGCCAGGTGTTGCTGGTCAATGTAGTGCAGGGCAGCTGGCGGCAGGGAAGTGCCACCGGGGAGGGAACCCAGAGCTCCACAGGGCAGATGCCAAGGGTCTCCTTGGGCAGCCGTGGTTGGAAGCTGGGTGGGGTGGTGCAGGGTGTGGTGGGGCAAGGGGGAAGATGACAAAGTGTATCATAAAACAAATAGCATGGGAATTCACATAGTATAATAAAATATATTTATCTCAAACAAAAGAAGACAGCAATGGAAGAATGATTTATGTACCTTGTACCTTATCAATACATAAAGTATATGTAATTGGATTAAACAAGAGCAGGCAACTAGCATACGATTATGTAATCAGGGACTTTCACATGGCAAATCCAAAAATCAGGTTTATGGATGGGCATGGTGGCTCAAGCCTGTAATCCCAGCACTTTGGAAGGGCAAGGTCTGGGGATTGCCTGAGTCTGTGGATTTGAGAACATCCTGGACAAAATGGCAATATCTTGTCACTACAATCATTAAAAAATAAAATCAGCTGGGCATGGTGTCACATACGTGTGGTTCCAGCTATTTGGAAGGCTGAGGCAGAAGGATCGCCTGAGCCCAGCAGGTCAAGGCTGGGGTGGCCTTCAGCAATCCCCTGCACTCCAGCCTGCGTGACAGAGGAAAACACCTACTCAAAAAAAAAAAAAAGTTTATAACTGTAACTGATCAAATAAATTGTTTTTCTTTCTTATTTATGTAACATATGCTGAGAAGGAAGAGATGAGCCACTGGTAGTAAAAAGGTTTAATAAAAAAAAAAGAAAGGAGGGGTGACTGGCTTTATGGAGAGCAACCAGTGGTCTTTGTTCTCTTGCATACCACTTATAAAACCCCAGTCATGGCTTATTGGGTGGTTGCCTGGCCTTGAAATGCAGATGTCAGTACTGCTGAGGCCAGTCCTATGGCCTTGAAATGCAGATGTCTGCATTAAATTGTTATAGTTGGATTTTGAGAAACAATGCCAACACACAGGGAAGGTGAGATTATGAGTCCTTTATTGACACCAGTGACCGAGAGCGGACTAGTGTACCAAATAACTTTTGGTGGCAAACTGAGTGAGTAGTGGGTCTTTTAAAGGTAAGCATTACATAAGCTGTACAGTTTGATATTTCTTGGAAACCATCTGGTTAGTAAAAAGTAAGTAAAGGGTATGAATGGTTACAGAATTTATGCAACTAGGGAGTGTCCAATCACTGAGGGTCACAGGAATGGGGGTGTGCGGCATGATTATGAGAAGTTTACATCAGGTGGTCATCTCTAAGCTAAGATGGAAGATCTGTTACAAAATGGAGTAACTTATTCATGTCAAGCAAGCTATTTTAGCAGGCTATTATAGGTTTTGCAGATAGATATTTCATTTCCCCCTTTTAGTTTTTCATGAGTCAATGTGTTGACTCATCTGTCATAAGTATATTATTATACTGGGGTCTTATAGACATAAATTTCACAGAACTGATTTGCTGTTTGACAAAATGGTTAATTCAATTTATTACGCAGGGCCTGATAAGGAGACCGAGAAGTAGTATGAGAGGTTCAACTAGACTAGTAACAAGAGTAGTTAACCATGGGTTCCAATCAGATAAAACCTAGAACCAGGATTTATGATGTTCTTTTTCTTTTGTAGTTTGTCTAAATTTTCTCAGACCTTTTGCAAAGTATCTTTAATAACCCCTGATCTGTTGGCATAAAAACAGCAAGCTTCTCCAAGGATTACACAGAGTCCCCCTTGGAGTAGAAAAAGTAAATTTAGGCCTCTATGATTCTGAAGGACAACTTCAGCCAAGGATTCCATCTGGTCATGGAGGTGGTCCACGGAAAATTGCAGATTCCCCAGGTCGCTATTAATTTCCTGGGCAAGGTGAGATAAACCCAGTTCTCCATGGACCAGGGCAGCAATATAAATTGCAGCTGTTCCTGCTATACTTAACCCGACTAAGGCAGGTACTACCAATGGAACAGCACATCTTGAAGGAGCCATTGGAAGACCAGGGAGATTAAGCAGAAGAGTTTCCTTAGGACCACTATGAGCATAAACTTGAGGCAGTACATAAACAGTAATATACAAGATAGGCTGATTAATTAACCTTTTGGTAGTAGCACATTTTGTAAGACCTGTAGAACTAGCTAACCATGTGTTGGCAGGGGCCACATGGATTCAGCCATGGTTAGGGTGAGGGACAAGTTACAAATATCAGGGAATGGAGAAGCTGTAGATTGAAACCTGGAGTCACAAGGCAGGAGGATTTACCAGTTACATCACCTAGAGTAATGTGAACCATTTCCGGAGTGCAGTTAGTTCTGCATATAATAGGAGTTTCAGCTCCTAAGCCCACATAGTAAAAGAGTTTTGGCTTTAAGCAAATCCAGCAATCTGAGTCCAACTGAGGCATTGTAACATTATGTAGATGGTGCATATTATTCAACATAGGAAAATGACTAGGAGGTTGATGAGCCAGGTTTGGAAGTGGCCGTGGCAAACTTGGAAACTGTTGAGATGAATCCAGGGTCGTGGGTTGGCTGGCAGAAGGCAGAGGCTGAGGTGGTAACTGAACAAGGGACCTTCAGCTCTGCCAAATATTATCATAGTTTTGTAGGTGACTTTGCTGCCAAATGGGTGAATAAGGCACCATGTTCATACCCATTCAAATAGAGTCATATACCCCAGGTATTTCCTATACTCCAGGAACAATGGAAAAGATTGGTAACCTTTACATATATAGGTCATCCCAGGTCAGCACCCAGCTGAAGGGTAATTTCAGAGGTGTCATTAGACCCTCCACTGTATGTTGCAAAGGTGACACATTTCCATTCTGGGCAAAGAAATCGTTTTCCTGGTCAGTGGGATTACTGGGGCAGAGATAAATGTCTATGTCCTTTATATAACTGGGGACTGCCCACTGTTTGGATGATTGGCTGTAGTAATGATTTTGTATACCATGTTTACTGTACAGGTATCCAGATATACTTTCCTTTTCTATTTGTTCCAGGTCAGGAAGGTTTACTTTAAACTGTACCAGGGGTGAACTGTGGATCCAGTTTTGTATTGCTAGGACCTCCTCGATGTAAAAGAGGTTAAAGAAAAGGTATAGGCAGCACAGTAAGTTATTCCAAGAGGGGGAAACCAAATTAAGAAGCAACACTATAACATAATAGGGCAATAACACATTCTATGCATAGGAGATAGGATATTAGCAGAAACTTTTTGCCACATTTTCAATCTGGAGGGGCTATAGTAAGCAATTCTGTGCCAAAACTGAAAATGAGTGGGATTACAAACACAAGAGGTATAATTATCAACCCGTCTGTTTGAGTCTCATGGTTTAGATGTACATTAGAAGGTGACCTGGTAGAGCTAGGTCAGTTTCCCTGGCCCTTTTAACTCAGGTATGGTGAATCCAGCTTGTAATCCATCGACATTGATTTCTGTTGGAGTGGTGAGGATGGCAAGAAATAGTCCCTTCTAGGTAGGAGTTAGTCCGTCTTTCTGGAACTTTTTGATGAAAACCAGGTCATCAGGCTGGAATGGATGACAAAGCTTGGAGGATGGAGTAGGCAGAACAGCACTATCATTGGAGTATACAGTTGCCTGGACCTGTTGTAAAGACTGGAGATAATTTAACAGAGATTGGTTAGTTATTTCTTCTAGAATGGGATCCTGCAATTGGGGCAACAAAGGAGGAGGTCTTTCAAACATAATTTTATATGGGATGCACCGAGTATGGAGAAGAGCTGTAGGCAGAAGATTTACCCATTTTCCACTGGTCTCTATTATTAATTTGGTTAAAGTACATTTCAGAGTTTGGTTCATGTGTTCTACCTGCCCAGGGCTTTGTGGTCAGTAAGCACAATGTAAGTTCCAGTTTATGTTTAGTGCCTTACTAACCAGCTGTACTATGGACAAGGTGAAGGCAGGACCATTGTCAGAGCCAATAAAGAGGGTGATCCCAAACCAAGAAATAATTTCATTTAGTAAAAACCTAGTAACCATTAGGGTGGTTTATTTTTGGTGGCAAAGTAGATACAAACACTAGCAAACAGTTATACCCCACATGAGGGGGCTTTATTACAGTGAAGTCCACTTTCCATTTTTTCTCTGGGAGTTACTTCTCGAGCTCTAATGCCACCTGGGGATCTGAGCCCTTGTTTTGCATTGACTTTGGCACAGGCCGGGCACATAGTGGCTGC
>NW_007173191.1:0-5235 GCF_000164805.1 Carlito syrichta | reverse complement strand
CACAAAGACAGATAAGAGTAAGAGAAAAAAACAAAAACAAAAAAATGATGACCACAACAACAAAAAAGAACTAGAATAGACAATCATACAGACACACAAGCTGACCAAACTCCTTATGATGTACTATTCCCCTACACAAACATGAGGTCTTTTGATTCCGGTTTGGAGGCTGGGCAGAGCTGGGTGGAGTTGGGTGGGACAATGCAGGTCTCTGCCTGGTCTCAGGGCTCCAACTGGCTTCTGATTCTACTGCAGTTGGGTCCAGCTGGGAAGCCAGAGTGCAAGACAGCCAGGTGCTGCAGGTCAGTGTGTCACAGTGCAGCTTGGGCCTCTTTTTCTTCCTTTGTTCTTAGGTCCTAAGGTGAAGGTTGGCAGAGCTGGGTGAAGCTGGGTGGGGCAATGCAGGTCTATGCCTGGTCTTGAAGCTCCAGCTGTTCTCTGGTCCTGCTGTGGCCTGGGGCAAGTTGGGCGAGATGGAATGCAAGGAGGCCAGGTGTTGCTGGTCAATGTAGTGCAGGGCAGCTGGCGGCAGGGAAGTGCCACCGGGGAGGGAACCCAGAGCTCCACAGGGCAGATGCCAAGGGTCTCCTTGGGCAGCCATGGTTGGAAGCTGGGTGGGGTGGTGCAGGGTGTGGTGGGGCAGGGGGGAAGATGACAAAGTGTATCATAAAACAAACAGCATGGAAATTCACATAGTATAATAAAATATATCTCAAACAAAAGAAGGCAGCAATGGAAGAATGATTCATGTACCTTGTACCTCATCAATACATAAAGTATATGTAATTGGATTAAACATTTATTTACAAGAGACAGGATCTTTGTATGTGTGTTTAGGGGTCTACTCTGTCGCCCAGGCTGGAGTGCAGTGGCATGCTCATGGCCACCACAGCTTTTTCCTGCTGGGCTCAGGCAATTCTTCCACCTTAGCCTTCCAAGTAGCCCATGCATTTGAGACCAGCCTGGGCAACTTGGCAAGACCTCAACTCTACAATAAATTGAAAAAAATTAAAAGGCCTTAATTATACTCACAGGGAGGCCAGTCCAGAGTTGAGAAGAGCAGACACATCAAAGTGATAGAATGGCACAGAGATCTTGGGTCCTCATGCCATCATCTCAGTTGCAAGCAAGGAACTGCAGCCTTGATGGCATAGGCCAGGAAAGAAGAGTGCTAAAGCAAAATGTCAGTCAAGACCAGGCTGTGAAATTCCTGAGGAAACAAGGAAAATTAGGTCTTTAAAACAGTCTTAACTTTGCTTCACCTGGAAATCTAAGCATCCCTTGAGTCATTTTGTACAAATGCTTGGGTTAGGGAAAAACAAAACTTACTCCCAGTCAATCAAGAGCAGGCAACTAGCATACGATTATGTAATCAGGGACTTTCACAAGGCAAATCCAAAAATCAGGTTTATGGATGGGCGTGGTGGCTCAAGCCTCTAATCCCAGCACTTTGGAAGGACAAGGTCTGGGGATTGCCTGAGCCTGTGGATTTGAGACCATTCTGGACAAAATGGCAATATCTTGTCACTACAATCATTAAAAAATAAAATTAGCTGGGCATGGTGTCACATACGTGTGGTTCCAGCTATTTGGAAGGCTGAGGCAGAAGGATCGCCTGAGCCCAGCAGGTCAAGGCTGGGGTGGCCTTGAGTGAGCCCCTGCACTCCAGCCTGGGTGACAGAGGAAAACACCTACTCAAAAAAAAAAAAAGGTTATAACTGTAACTGATCAAATAAGTTGTTTTTCTTTCTTATTTATGTAACATATGCTGAGAAGGAAGAGATGAACCACTGGTGGTAAAAAGGTTTAAAAAAAAAAAAGGAAGGAGGGGTGACTGGCTTTATGGAGAGCATCCAGTGGTCTTTGTTCTCTCGTAGATCACTTATAAAACCCCAGTCATGGCTTATTGGGTGGTTGCCTGGCCTTGAAATGCAGATGTCGGTACTGCTGAGGCCAGTCCTATGGCCTTGAAATGCAGATGTCTGCATTAAATTGCTATAGCTGGATTTTGAGAAACAATGCCAACACACAGGGAAGGTGAGATTATGAGTCCTTTATTGACACCAGTGACCGAGAGCGGACTAGTGTACCAAATAACTTTTGGTGGCAAACTGAGTGAGTAGTGGGTCTTTTAAAGGTAAGCATTACATAAGCTGTACAGTTTGATATTTCTTGGCAAACCATCTGATAAGTAAGGGGTATGAATGGTTACAGAATTTATGCAACTAGGGAGTGTTCGATCACTGAGGGTCACAGGAATGGGGGTGTGCGGCATGATTATGAGAAGTTTACATCAGGTGGTCATCTCTAAGCTAAGATGGAAGATCTGTTACAAAATGGAGTAACTTATTCATGTCAAGCAAGCTATTTTAGCAGGCTATTATAGGTTTTGCAGATAGATATTTCATTTCCCCCTTTTAGTTTTTCATGAGTCAATGTGTTGACTCATCTGTCATAAGTATATTATTATACTGGGGTCTTATAGACATAAATTTCACAGAACTGATTTGCTGTTTGACAAAATGGTTAATTCAATTTATTACGCAGGGCCTGATAAGGAGACCGAGAAGTAGTATGAGAGGTTCAACTAGACTAGTAACAAGAGTAGTTAACCATGGGTTCCAATCAGATAAAACCTAGAACCAGGATTTATGATGTTCTTTTTCTTTTGTAGTTTGTCTAAATTTTCTCAGACCTTTTGCAAAGTATCTTTAATAACCCCTGATCTGTTGGCATAAAAACAGCAAGCTTCTCCAAGGATTACACAGAGTTCCCCTTGGAGTAGAAAAAGTAAATTTAGGCCTCTATGATTCTGAAGGACAACTTCAGCCAAGGATTCCATCTGGTCATGGAGGTGGTCCACGGAAAATTGCAGATTCCCCAGGTCGCTATTAATTTCCTGGGCAAGGTGAGATAAACCCAGTTCTCCATGGACCAGGGCAGCAATATAAATTGCAGCTGTTCCTGCTATACTTAACCCGACTAAGGCAGGTACTACCAATGGAACAGCACATCTTGAAGGAGCCATTGGAAGACCAGGGAGATTAAGCAGAAGAGTTTCCTTAGGACCACTATGAGCATAAACTTGAGGCAGTACATAAACAGTAATATACAAGATAGGCTGATTAATTAACCTTTTGGTAGTAGCACATTTTGTAAGACCTGTAGAACTAGCTAACCATGTGTTGGCAGGGGCCACATGGATTCAGCCATGGTTAGGGTGAGGGACAAGTTACAAATATCAGGGAATGGAGAAGCTGTAGATTGAAACCTGGAGTCACAAGGCAGGAGGATTTACCAGTTACATCACCTAGAGTAATGTGAACCATTTCCGGAGTGCAGTTAGTTCTGCATATAATAGGAGTTTCAGCTCCTAAGCCCACATAGTAAAAGAGTTTTGGCTTTCAGCAAAGCCAGCAATCTGAGTCCAACGGAAGCATTGTAACATTTAGTAGATGGTGCATATTATTCAACATAGGAAAATGACTAGGAGGTTGATGAGCCAGGTTTGGAAGTGGCCGTGGCAAACTTGGAAACTGTTGAGATGAATCCAGGGTCGTGGGTTGGCTGGCAGAAGGCAGAGGCTGAGGTGGTAACTGAACAAGGGACCTTCAGCTCTGCCAAATATTATCATAGTTTTGTAGGTGACTTTGCTGCCAAATGGGTGAATAAGGCACCATGTTCATACCCATTCAAATAGAGTCATATACCCCAGGTATTTCCTATACTCCAGGAACAATGGAAAAGATTGGTAACCTTTACATATATAGGTCATCCCAGGTCAGCACCCAGCTGAAGGGTAATTTCAGAGGTGTCATTAGACCCTCCACTGTATGTTGCAATGGTGACACATTTCCATTCTGGGCAAAGAAATCGTTTTCCTGGTCAGTGGGATTACTGGGGCAGAGATAAAAATCTACATCCTTTATACAACTGGGGACTGCCCACTGATTGGATGATTTGCTGTAGTAATGATTTTGTATACCATGTTTACTGTACAGGTATCCAGATATACTTTCCTTTTCTATTTGTTCCAGGTCAGGAAGGTTTACTTTAAACTGTACCAGGGGTGAACTGTGGATCCAGTTTTGTATTGCTAGGACCTCCTCGATGTAAAAGAGGTTAAAGAAAAGGTATAGGCAGCACAGTAAGTTATTCCAAGAGGGGGAAACCAAATTAAGAAGCAACACTATAACATAATAGGGCAATAACACATTCTATGCATAGGAGATAGGATATTAGCAGAAACTTTTTGCCACATTTTCAATCTGGAGGGGCTATAGTAAGCAATTCTGTGCCAAAACTGAAAACGAGTGGGATTACAAACACAAGAGGTATAATTATCAACCCGTCTGTTTGAGTCTCATGGTTTAGATGTACATTAGAAGGTGACCTGGTAGAGCTAGGTCAGTTTCCCTGGCCCTTTTAACTCAGGTATGGTGAATCCAGCTTGTAATCCATCGACATTGATTTCTGTTGGAGTGGTGAGGATGGCAAGAAATAGTCCCTTCTAGGTAGGAGTTAGTCCGTCTTTCTGGAACTTTTTGATGAAAACCAGGTCATCAGGCTGGAATGGATGACAAAGCTTGGAGGATGGAGTAGGCAGAACAGCACTATCATTGGAGTATACAGTTGCCTGGACCTGTTGTAAAGACTGGAGATAATTTAACAGAGATTGGTTAGTTATTTCTTCTAGAATGGGATCCTGCAATTGGGGCAACAAAGGAGGAGGTCTTTCAAACATAATTTTATATGGGATGCACCGAGTATGGAGAAGAGCTGTAGGCAGAAGATTTACCCATTTTCCACTGGTCTCTATTATTAATTTGGTTAAAGTACATTTCAGAGTTTGGTTCATGTGTTCTACCTGCCCAGGGCTTTGTGGTCAGTAAGCACAATGTAAGTTCCAGTTTATGTTTAGTGCCTTACTAACCAGCTGTACTATGGACAAGGTGAAGGCAGGACCATTGTCAGAGCCAATAAAGAGGGTGATCCCAAACCAAGAAATAATTTCATTTAGTAAAAACCTAGTAACCATTAGGGTGGTTTATTTTTGGTGGCAAAGTAGATACAAACACTAGCAAACAGTTATACCCCACATGAGGGGGCTTTATTACAGTGAAGTCCACTTTCCATTTTTTCTCTGGGAGTTACTTCTCGAGCTCTAATGCCACCTGGGGATCTGAGCCCTTGTTTTGCATTGACTTTGGCACAGGCCGGGCACATAGTGGCTGC
>NW_007173190.1:0-623 GCF_000164805.1 Carlito syrichta | reverse complement strand
AAAGATGGAACTCTCCCCAAATAATTTTTTGAAGCTAACATCACGTTGATACCCAAGCCAGGTAAAGACCCAATAAAGCAAGAGAACTACAGGCCAATATCTTTGATGAACATAGATGCTAAAGTTCTCAACAAGATCCTAACAAACTGGATTCAACACCACATCTCAAAAAACATCCATCACGACCAAGTAGGCTTCATCTCCAGGATGCAAGACCATATTTGTAAGACCATAAACGTGATTAAATATATCAACAGAAGTAAAAACAAAAACCACATGATTATATCATTCGATACAGAAAAGGTTTTGATAAAATCCATCGCCCCTTCTTGATAAAAACCCTCGAACATCTAGGCATAGGTGGAACATACCTCAAAATAGTAAAGGCCATCTATGAGAAACCCACAACCAGCATACTCCTAAACAGACAAAAATTGGAAACATTTTCCCTGAAAACTGGAACAAGACAAGGATGCTCAGTCTTACCCCTCTTGTTCAACATAGTTTTAGAAGTCCTAGCTAGAGCAATCAGAGAAGAGAAGGCGATCAGGGTTATCCAAATAGAAAAAGAGGAAGTAAAGTTATCTCTCTTTGCAGATGGCATGATTCTATACCCTGAAGAA
>NW_007173189.1:0-623 GCF_000164805.1 Carlito syrichta | reverse complement strand
AAAAGATAATTCTGTTTTGTGGGGGGGCCCCCTCTTGTAAAATCACAATAAGTAATTGTTCAACATCTTCAGACAGTCAACTTTCTTAGTATAGTTACTATCTAGATCAAGTGACTTGCCCCCAGAATGCATATATGTATTCCTTAAATATGCCTATATTTAAGGAAACGTATCATGGGTATCTCAAAATGCTCCAAGAATCATTGCTCTAAAGGAGAGCAATCAAAACAGCACATCTGCCCTACCATCCCAGTTCATCCTTCCTCCATTGTTATCCCAACTATTTAAGTGCATCTCTTCTCTTGAGATTATATTTCTTTTCTCTAACCTGCCATATTTTAGCAGTTTATCTCTCTTTTTAATCTGATCTCTTTCTGTCTCACGTTCCACAAAGTTCTATAGAGCAGCACTTCTTAAATTTTATTATACCATTAATATGGACATCTAAAGGTCTTTTAAATGTACATTAAAAGTGAAGCTTGAGATTCTCCATTTCAAGTAAAAAATTCCCAGTCAATGCTTGCTCTCATGTTGCCCCAGTTTAAGTAACAAATAGTAATATCGAATTTCGGATCATCTGACCCATTATATGCAAATAAATCACTTATTTAGCCATTTTAACT
>NW_007173188.1:0-1612 GCF_000164805.1 Carlito syrichta | reverse complement strand
TTTTTTGTTTGTTTGTTTTGTTTTTTAACTGCTAATCAAAAATATACAAAATCTACGGTATGTAGAACATTCTTATCTAATCCTATGAGGAATCAGAGTGATGTGAGAAGTGAAGTTGCTGGATTATATGGCAGTTCCATATAATCCAATTCCTGCATTATAAGGAAACTTCATACAGTTTTTCATGAACTGTACTAATTTGCATGTCCGTCAACAACGTACAAGGGTTTTCTTTTCTCTGCATCATCACCAAAACTTATCTTTAGTCTTTTTGAGGATAGTCATTCTGACAAATGTAAGGTGATATCTCATTGTGGTCTTAATTTGCATTTCTCTAATGATTAAAGATGTTGAACATTTAAAAATATACATTTGTTGACCATTTGTATGTGGTTTTTTGAGAAATGCCTATTCAGGTCTCTTACCAAACTTTTAATCATGTTTTTTGTTTTCTTGTTATTGAGTTATTTGAGTTTACTATCTAAAATGTATTTTATGGATTTTACTATCTAAGCATATTTTAGATATTAGTCCCATTGGATGTATGGTTTGCAAATATGCCCTCCTGATCTGTAGATTGTCTCTTCACACTGCAAATTGTTTTCTTTGTTGCTCAGAAGGCTTTTAGTTCTGGGAGATCACATTTGTTTGTTTTTGCTTTTGTTTCCTGTGTTTTAGATATCAAAATTAAAAAAAACAGAGAAAGAAAAGGAAAAAAGAAAATTATTGCCCAGATCAATGTCAGGGATTTTTTCCCTGTTTTATTCTAGTATTTTACAGCTTTTCGTTTACTTTTAAGTCTTTAATCCATTTTCAGCTAAATTTTTATAAGGTATATGGGTCTCTTTTCATTCTTTTCCCTATAGACATCAAGTTTTCCCAGAACCACTTATTCAAAAGATATCTTTTTCCCATTGTGCATTCATGGCACCTTTGTTGAAAATCAATTGGCCATGTATATGTAGGCTCACTTCTGGGCTCTCCATTCTGTTCCATTGGTTGATGTATCCATTTGTTTTGCCAGTGCCATATTGTTTTAATTACTATAGTCTTGTAGTATACTTTAAAATCAGGTAGTGTGATGCCTCTAAGTTTTTTTCCTTTTTGCTTGTGATTGCCTTGCCTATTTATATAGTTTTTGGTTCCATGTGAAATTTTTTTCCTACTTTTATGAAAAATAACTTTGGAATTTTGATAAGATTCCATTGAATTTGTAACTTGCTTTTGGGTAATATGGACATGTTTAACAATATTAATTTTTCTAATCCAGAAACACAGGATATCTTTTCATTCATTTTTGCCTTCTTCAATTTATTTTGTCCATGTTTCATAATTTTGGGGTTATAGATCTTTCATTTCCTGGTTCAATTCACTCCTAATCATTTTTTATAGTTATTATAAGTGTGATTCCTCTTTTGATTTCTTTTACAAGTAATTCATTTTTTTAAAGAAAGAAAAGTTTATTTAAAAGTAAATTAGAGAGAGAAAGAGAAGGAAGAGAGAAGAGTCACCTCCCCAAGGCGGAGTAGGGGGCCAGAGCCAGGAAGCAGAGTCTAGCAAAGCAGTGGCCCAAGTAATTCATTGTTAGTGAATAGAAGTGCCACTAATTTTT
>NW_007173187.1:0-8358 GCF_000164805.1 Carlito syrichta | reverse complement strand
CTCCGCCCGCACCGCGCGGCGCTCGGCCCCGCCCGCCCCGGCTCCCCGCGGCAGAAGCAGAAGTTACCCTGATCTCAAACAGAGTGTCAGCCCAGAGGGGCAGCCATCTCTCTGGTGTGATGCCGGGTCAGGAGACCAGAGCTGCTTTCTATGGTGACCCATCTACAGCCATAGGTGGCTTTATTTCTCCGAAGTGCCTCAATGCATTACTATTTAGTATGTCTGCCCTAAGTGTTGCATGTGTGTTTTCTTATGCAGTCCTTACAAAGTAGTCCCCTAGAGGTAGGCACAGAGGAGTTAAGTCAGTGGTCCAATGTTTGCCGATAAGAGTAGTGGAGACACCACTCAGATCGCGGCAGGCTGGCTCTAGAACCCTCGCTTGATCTTACAGAACATATGGGTCCCTCTCTGTGGGAGATGAATTTGTTTTAAAGCAAGGGAAAACTTGATGCTCTGCTTCTCTCTTCTGGAAGGTACTTTATGATATCGAATGTGAATTGCTTACATTAGCAGCGCCTCTCAGGACATCCACCACATCGCCCTGTGTAAATGTTTGTGGAATTCGACTGAACTGATTCTGTGAGATGGTATTTTAGATAATAAATACAGAATAGGGCAATTGCATGTAAAGTTTTTAGGTTATCTTAATTTAGGTTGCATGAATGGGGTATCTGCTTCGTTTGCAACATTATCCCAGGGACCTAGGAGATACTGTGGAGGTAGAAGAAGGCATGGTCTCTGTAGAGTTGAGGGGTCCCGACATGGAACCTTATATACATCACCTTGGGAGCAGTAGCTTGTGGTCTTGTGCTCTTTGTTTTTTGTTTTGAGTCGTAGTCTCACTCTGTCGCTCAGGCTGGATGCCGTGGTACGCTCATGGCCACAGCATCCTCGACCTGCTGGGCTCAGCAGATCCTTCTGCCTCAGCCTTCCAGGTAGCTGGAACCACAGTGGGCTTGTGCTCTTTGGAAATTCAGGGGGCCTAAGGAGAAGAGTGATGAACGTGGACATGATATGGGACTCCAGGACTCCAGCTCTGCAGGGAAGAATAAATGGCGGTAAAAGCAGAGATCTTGACGTTTTGATAGTGTCAGGGCCAGAGTGAAAATAACGTGAAAGCCAGAATCTAGAATGTACAACAACATGTAAGGCAGGAATGAAAGTTTCAATAAAATGCTACCTCGAGCTCCAAAAGTACAGATTCTGAAACTTCTAATTCATTTTATTTTTGAAGCAGTTGAAATTTGGGGGAGTAGGCTAAGGGGTGAGCACATTTCAAAGTGTCTCTTTTAAAAGGAGAATATTTCCAAGAACTTCAGGGGCATGCAACAGTTATGAGCCCATAGGTAAGAACACCAGTTTTTCCTTCCTTTGAGGGAAGAACAACATATTGAGAGATGACTGGGGCTCTTACAAAATGTGGCAGAAACAATCCCTGGTGCCCTTTCCCTTTCTTCTTATTTTTAGACTATCCCTTAAGTCCCCTTTGGTCCTGGACACGTCTATCATGGTCTTCAAGAACACCATGACAATTGGCAGTTATGATCATCTTACCTGTCCTGGCTTGTAGGTTCAGCAAAATGTCAGGAGAACATTTTTTTCTTGAGTTCCAGACAAATGAAACCTAAGAAAAAATGTTTTTGATTGATGACTGTCAGAAAAGCTTAAGGAATCTGGTTTCACTGCCATCCTCTTTGTGACAGTAAAGGGGCCATCAGCTCCTGAAAATGGGGTATCATTAAGTGTAAATTTCCTGTTCATGCCACAAAAATCTGCATCACACAGGAACACCTGCTAAATTATCCCACCTAGTCAGTCCTGCTCACACAAAAGAGGATACAAAAACTGGTGAAGGAAAAGAGAGAACTCCTTCCTGCTCCAGTGCTCGCTCATTCAGTTCATTCTTGAATGTTTGCTGCCTGCCTGCTATGAGCTGTGTGTCATGCTGGTTGAGGGGACTCATACCCAAGCTTGTTCCTACCTTCAGAGAGTTCAATCTGTCTGTGGGTGGGATAGGGAATCTGGGAAAAGCAAATGTTCTACTACAGAGTGGCTGAGGAGGGAGGGATCTGTGTCCATAAGTATGGTTTTGCAAGGCTTTGTGGAGGAGACAGTATTTACAGTCACCGAATTTTCAGATTCAAAAGGAACGAGGGAGCATGGTCTAATCCCATGATTTTATAGAGAAGGAAAATGAAAGGACAAGTCTTTTGGCCACTATTTATTCAGCTCAGGCAGTATGGCTGCAATTCATTTGATTCCCGGCACAGTCCATTTAGTCTATAAAGCGGTTAATTGCATTCATACAGATCAGGAAACTGAGTTGCAGAGAGGCGAAATGACTTGTTCAAGGGCGGTTAATGAGTAAGTGGTGTTGCTGGCAAGCCCAGGGTCTTGCAGGGGCCAAAACCCTCCTCTTTCCTTCTTCCCTCCCTGCCTCCCTGCCTCTCTCCCTCCCATCATTCCTTTCTTCCTCTGTTAGGAAAAATGGTGAAAGATTGTAAATTGGCTGATTAAAAAAAGATTTGTGGCTATCTTGTCACACTCATCCGTTTAGGTTATCTCTGCTTTTCATTTGTCTTTGAGCTGTTTTACAACTCTGTTATGTTGTAGAATACTGATAGTAATGATTCTTGATTAGACAAAATGCAAATTGTGTCTGATGGAATGCAGTTGTAGATATTGAGTGGTTTTATACTTACCAAGCTCATTGATCTCAGTGTTCCTGATGGGCTTATATTCATATGTTCTTTGAAGTCTCCTTTGAACCTGCTGTGATACCATACTGGCTCATAAATTAAGGAATTTGGTAACATCTTTGACATGTGTTCATTCTGTTTTTGTTTAAGTCGTGGTTTTATTTCTAAAAAATTATCTTTGGCATCACTAATGTGGGTGGGATTTTGATGAAATTGAATGAGGAGGGTGAGAAGAAGGATGGATGAAAAGGGGGACGGTGTGTGGAGGCAGTGTTTCTTCTGTTTCCCCATCCCCAGGTGCATTTTCCGCTCTTCTCTGCCCTGCCCTAAGTCCAAGGGGCTCCTCCTCTTGATGGGTGCTGGGAACGCTGTTTCTTCTCTTTGTGGCCTCAGATCTAGGGCTGGTAGCAGCTTCCCACAGTTGCTGGTCCTTAGAAATCCCACCCTCTGTTGGCTCCTGTCAGACTCCAAGCCCACTCCTTGGTAAATGAATCCCTCATTAAACTCTCTTCAGTTAAGCCCAGGAGAGTGTGATCTCTTTCCTTGGCAGGACCTGATGGAAACAGCAGGGAACACATGGGGACACATTTGAGGAAGGAACGAATGACATGAGAGTATGGGCTGTGGTTATCCTGGAAAGGTGAGGGAGTCTCGAGACCAGGGTCAGGGATTTGTACTTAATTTATAAGGTGAGGGGGCCTTTGAAGTTACTCATTTTTTCTTTTTGCCTCTCAAGGGAGGGAAGTGGGTCAGAGCTGTCTGTTAGGAAGGTTAAAGTGACAGCAATTTATAAAATAAATTGGGATATAAAGAGATCAGAGCGAGACTGGAGCTGAGAAGCCTATGAGGAGACAATCACCACGGAGTTGGTACAAGATAGTTCAGGCCTAAATTTGGGTGGTAGTTGTGGGAATTAAGAGGGTCAGGGAGGCTTAAGGGACACTGTGGAGGAAGGCTTTACAGGATTGTAACTGATTAGATATAAGGCCTGGAAAAAGACAATGATGAGCCTAGGAGATTCAAAGAAAGGTGGTGGTGTTAATTTGGAAACAAGAGGAAGGAAGGCTTTACGGGAAAGCAGTAGGCTTTGTTCTGGGACATATTTATTTTGAGGTATGTAATGGACTAGGTTGTGCATCCCCTAAAAAGATATGTTGACATCCTCACCCCAGGACCTCCGAATGTGACCTTATTTGGTAATAGGGTCTCTAGAGAGGTAATCAAGTGAAGGTGAAGTCATCAAGGTGACCCTGATCCCATATGCCCTCTGTCCAGATACACACAGGTGGAAGATGACATGAAGACTCACAGGGAAAACACCTGTGAAGACGGGAGCATTGTACTTACAAGCCAAGCAATGCCCAAGGCTGCCAGAGAGTGGATTTTCTCTCCTCCCCTCAGAAGTAACCAGCCTCGCCAATACTTTGATCTTGGGCTTTTCTAACCTCTAGAACTAGGAGATAATACACTTCTGTTGGTTTCAACTGCACAGTGTGTGATGCGTTCTAATGGCAGTCTTAGGAAACGAATTCCAGGTACAAAGCTGGGAGTGTGGATTTGATGTTTTAGTGAGAGGACAGGCCTAATGAGGCTCGTTGGACACCACTGGTGTGATGACAAAACCGTGAAAGTGGACGAGATGAAATCAGAGAAGGAGCCCAGGTGGGAAGAAGGTGAAGGAGGAGACCCCGGCTGTGACCATCAGAAGTTGACAGGAGGACTCTAGGAGGAAGGCAAAAGCAGATATCAGGTCGCAGGAGCCTGGAAGGGAGAGGGTGGCCATGAGCGGAGGCCAGCGACGTAGCCAAGATTTTCACCCCCTATATCGATGACGAAGAAGAAGCTTGAGAAAAAAAGGAAGAATAAATCAATTGATGGATTGTTTTCTTTTTTCTTGTGAGAGAGACCATCATCTAAGGTTGCAGGGGAGGTGGGGTGATTGATGTAGTGAGTTCTTGGTGAGGGTGGGACGGAGACATCCCCCTTACAAGCCACCATCGTCGGGCACGTGCCTACACTCATGCAGTCTCTCTCTTTGCAGATCCCTAATTGCTCGCTACTTTCCCTGATTTGAGAGCACATACTATTTTTATTTGACTGCGGTTTAGTTTTAGTTTCATACTATTTTCTGCTGGGGACCTTTTGACAAGTAATTGAAATTAGAGCTCTACAAAGCTTCATGGGTTTTAAGCTGGGTGTGTTTTGTTTGGATGTTGTGGGGTGTTGGTGATTAATCCAGCTAGGCTTGGAGCAAGTATATCTCATTAGGACAAGTGGGAGAAGTTTACATTGTTAGTGGGGTTTTTTTTAATAGCTGCTGATTCACAAAGACTGTAGGGATATATAGGTAATTACAGATAATTTTTAGCAAAAGGTCAGTCTAGCAATATATTGGAGTGATTTTCTGAAAGCTCAGATTAGGGGAAAATGTTGAAATATCTTAGGAATCGGGATAATGAGTGACTACCCCTGGCTCTCCTACTATAATAACTAGCTTAGCTTGCTAAAAAAATTTCAGCAATTTTTCTAATAATTAGCAATTTATATTTTCAGAGATTTTTTCCTCCACATTTTTGTGTGATTGACACTAGATTGTATGTATAAGTTGTAACTTGCAAAGCACTGTTTGTTTTTAAACAAACGCAAACAGTAAATCTGCATTTAAGTGTGTAAATTCCACATTTGTTTCATACTTAACATCAGTGATTTAAAAGTAAAAGCTTTCAACAAATGTTTGCACTTAACAACACAGCACGTATCTTAATCTCTTTAGTGCTCTGAATCAGCACCTGCAACAATTTCTTAAAAGGATTCTTCCTTGAGATGAAGATTGTCATGAGATCTGCTCAAAACTAGCCAAACCATACAGGATTAAGACAAAAGTGTGTCACCTCCTGTCCCCATTAAATTAGAGACATACATCTTACCTCACCTAAATGTTTATGTATATGGAATGTATTATGTTTATATAAGCATATGCTGAATGTCAGTAAAAGTTACATCGTTTCTAACTTTTTAAGAACTTTCTTCCACCAGTCACGTACTAGGTTAATTGTTCATCATCCTTCTCCTTGGTCTTGCCCAGCATACACAGAGCAGCCAGCACTTTGCTGGACACACAGAGGCCCTCACCGTTTGAAGGTCAAAGGTTCTGCCTTTCCATGTGCCAGAATATATTTAACAATGGGCCCAGACTCAAACTTAAACAAGGTACACATAGCTAGTTCTCTCTGCTTAGAAAATTAAATCACTGTTGTGAAAATGCTGTAAAAGAGGATTTAAGAATCAAATGGAAGGAAGATAGGGGTTGAACCAAATAATCTGGAGCCATCTTCGTGCTTCCCTGGAGACTTCACCATCTTCTTACCTGGCGAAAATGCTTCTGGAGGCTGGTCTGGAGAAGGGGAGTTGAGGGCGGATAGGAATACTCAAGCATGAATTTGAAGGTGGGGAGATAGCTACTTAACTTTTTAAAAATTGATAAGAAACTGCCATATCTACTGCCAGTAGAATATTTTCTAGTTTCAGTCCTGCCTGGGACATTTTCTACAGATAAAATTGTTTTGAGAATTTCACATACTTATCAAAGAAACATGGTATACATTATAACAAACATAATGCTCTGGACCAGAACCAAAACAAGGACCTGAGTGTCAGTAGAGAATGGCACCGATTCCATGAATGACACCAGTTTCACGCAGTCACACAGTAGGGATGGAACAGAGATGATACCATTCCTATTTCCCTCTATAAATGGGCAAACCGAAGCCCAGAGTTTTGTACAAGGGGGCTGCATGTGGAGATAACTCAGATGACTTATTGGAGTACAGAAATGGACTTTAAAATCTTAGTGTTAACAAAGATGATGCCACTGCCCTCTAACGTGAATAATGGAGCAGACTAAAATCTGACCAGAACAGAGTCTGGTAAATACATCAAGGAGAAGGTCTTGCAAATCTTTGCATAGGAGAGAAAATGATTACTGGCACCTTCTTTTACTTGTTGTTCATACCATCAAGAGTCAAGAACTCTGCTTAATTTAGTAGTGCAGCTTCCAAGAAGGGCCCTGATACTGTGGATAAATGGACTCTATTTTTAAAATTAGATATATTCAGCCTATTTTTATGGGCAGAGAAAAATTACTGCTGAATTGCTCTTGATAAGATTCTTCTGTGCCATAAACTGAAATACTGGGGAGTTTGGTGGAAAGAAGAAAAACAACCGTAAGTCATAGGAGGCTAAGGCCTATGTTTCTTTTTGGGTATTGAATGAATAAGTTTTCAGGCATTCGTTCTTATTTAACTGCATGGTTGCCCCATTTCATTATGAGTGTCATAAATCCCAGATGGGTCGCGTGTTGGGCTGATGCTTTCTCTGCATGGTGATGCTGTGAGTGTACCGGGTGGGCCCGTGATTTCCTCGGTATGCTCCTTCATCAAACATGGATTCTCTACCTCCTGTGCCTCAGGTGTCTGTGGGGTGCTGTAGGCTCATCAGTCAATTTTAAAATATTTTCCATAGAGTCATCAATTCGACTCTTGAACAGGAAAGGGCTGAGGCTAGGATTCGGTAGCCAGTCATGTAAGATTTTCTTCAAGGTCTATGTCAACTCAGTTCTGTATTTTTCTATGTCCTGTCCACATGTTTGTTTCATCCAAAGGGACATTAATGAGGATGATCAAATGCTGGCTGAAAGCTCTAATATTTGTAGCCTGGGCAACTTGGTGAGACCTCATCTCTACAATAAATCAAAAAATTAGCCAGACATGATAGCGCGCACCTGTAGTTCCGGCTGCTTGGAAGGATCTCCAGAGCCTCAGCAGGTTGAGGCTGCGGTGGCCGGGAGTGGCCACTGCACTCCAGTCTGGGCGACAGAGTGAGATTCCAACTCAAAAAAAAAAAAAGAAATACAAATTACATTTAACATTACGAATTATTATTATTACTACCATTATCATTATTATGTTATTAGCCTTTCTACATACCTGTTATATGTAAGGCATTCTACTTGACTCCATGAACACAATGGGATGTATAAGACATAGTCCTTGCCCACAAGAAACTATTTCCAGCACTCATCTATTTGGCTTCTTTAGGCTGTTTTTTCCCTCGTTAAATCTTTCCTAAGGAACTTAACAAACTTTATAAGTTGAAGTGTAATATATAATATACATGAAAAGTACATACATCTTAACTGTATATCTTGATGAATGCTTGCAGTGTGAACATAGTTGTGTAACTACCACTCTGATCAACTCATAGAATGTTGTCAGTGCCTAGAAGCCTTGTATTACTTCCCAGTATTTATCTGCCTTTCCAAAGGTAACCGCTATGGAGACTTCTGGAAGCATAGATTAATTCTGCCCATTGTTTGCACTTCAGGTTAATGGAACAATACAATGTGTGCCCTTTTGTATCTGGTTTCTTTTGCTTCATCAATGTCTGGGAGACGCATCCATGGTGTTGCATCTAAGGTTGGCTCATCATGTGTTAGTGCTCTGTGCCACGATTTATTTATCCACTCTGGTGATAGACAGTGGGTTCTTTCTGGGTTTTAGTAATGAGAATATAACTGGTACTAATATTCTCAAATATTAAAGATTTAAAAATATAAATGAACACCTTAAATATAGGTATGTGTCAATTTCTGTTGGATATA
>NW_007173186.1:0-4929 GCF_000164805.1 Carlito syrichta | reverse complement strand
GATCTCATGGTATCTTCTGTTCTTCAAGTGCTTTTAGCTCAAGCAAATCAGTATGCGTGAGTGACATTTTTTGGCGTGGCATATTCTTCTCGCCTTCAATGCCTTCAGGAGGAAAGAGAGAATGTCAGAGAGCAGAGAGTGCAGAAGGTGACAGAGACACAATGGAAGCAGCATTCCTAAGTCCTCGCATCCCACAAACGCATTACAACATAGTGTTCATTTCGTCAACCCCCAGTCCGTGCTTCTTAGGACTAAACACTCTTCAAAGGGCAACTGAGGCATAAGGATATCGAAAATGATGGAGTCATAGCAAAGGAACAGCAGCCGTCTTTCCCTGCTGGTCTGCTGAGATTCAAGCCCCCAATCAGAAAGCTGAACCTCACACTATGGAGAAGAGGACTCCATCTCCCACCAGGTGGGAGCCCTCCCCCATGTAGAGGTACTTTTCCTTTAGGGGCATTGACCAAGGAGATAACACCACAACAAGCACCCAGATGGGGATGTGCCGCTCTTCCCCACCATGGCAGCGATGCCCCTCCCCCAGGCAAAGACACCAAGAGGCAAAAAATCGGCAGATAGAGGGATTCTGCCACAACCCAGTGCCTGACCCAGGAAGTTCTCCGCTCCTTTGCAGGGCCTGAAATTGGGCTCTCCCACCCAGAGACACTTTGTTGTGGGGAGATTTCAACAAAAAGAGTCAGTCTCAAGTGTCAAACTGTGGAAATGTACCCACCCCACACTGGTCAGGGGGATGCTGTCTCCAGTGGCGCCCAACACTGGAAACATACCTCTTTCTGAAGGCAGTGGAATCCATCCATTCACCTAGAGTCACAAGGTGACCTGCCTCAGGGAAACTCTTTCCACTCCCCTAAGCTGCAACATCTGCAGAGATGAGGGGAGCCCCAGCAGCATAAGATCAACCAAGCGCATCAAACTGGCACCCAAAGGCTCTGAAAAGTGTGCTGTTGAGAGGACAACAGCACTCAGTAGAAAGTCATGACCTGTGAGCCAAACCCACACAGGGACAATGCCTACACCAGCAAATAATGGAAATAGAACCCCGTGTCTCCTAACTTCAAACCTAAACTGTCCAGCACACGATGGAAAATCATCCCTCATAAAACAACCTGAAAATTCAAAACTTGAATGGGAAAAGAAAATCCACTGATACTTACTCTTATGAGTTAGATGCCACAGTTATCTGACAAGGCCCCCTAAGGCACCCATCGTAAAATTAATTCAACAAGCAATTGCATGCTCATACCAGTGTATCTGTAATACCCAGAACCTGGAAACCACTTAGGTTTTCTTCAATGGGTGAATGGTTCAGTGAACTGTGATATGTCCACACCATAGAATACTGCTTGCCAATAAAAGCATTAAATATTGTTACACAGTAGAACTTTGGTGAATCTTCAGAGAATCATGCTTAGTGAAAAAAACCCAAAAGATGATGCACTGTATGATTCCATTCATAAAAACATTCTTGAAATGACAAAAGTATAGAAATCAGGAACATATTAGTGGTTACCAGGGAGAAGCATGTGGGAATGAGTAAGAGGCGAATCGAAGAGATGTGGGTAAAGTTGTAATTGAACAACAAGGGAGATCCTTATGGTGATGAATTTTTCCATATCTGCACAGTATTAATGTCAATATCCTGGTTGTAATGGTGTACTATAGTATTGCAAGATGTTGCAAATCGGGGTCACTGGTATAGGGCTAAAGCTGTCCTCTCTCCTAGTTTCCACTGCAGATCAATCTACAATAAAGTTAAAATTAATAGTCTAATTTTTTTTATAGAAGATCCCACTCTTGGATTGCTCCCTACCAGATAAACCCAAGCCACCAACCATTTCTGAGTTCTTTCACCCTCATTCAGGAACTTTTGCTTAGAAATTTTGTCTTCTCTGCAGATATGCTGCGTTGTGCTGGTGTCAATGAGGCACTCCCAAAGCCTCGTTCCTTCCCGTTTGCCCAGTCATCTGTTCCTCCCTCCCCCTCCTTTACCGACTCGGGCCTCCACTGGAGCTGAGACCCAGAGCCAATGCTACCTGGGGCCAGGGTTTCTCTCAGTCTCCAGTTGCTCCAGATGGAAACTCGGTGACTTTCAAGCTGTTTCCTGAGGCATTCACCTCTATTCCTAGCCTATGATGTGGGAACCAGCAACCAACCTTCCACCGTTTCTTATCACAACCAGGTCTCATAGAAAGGGAAAATATTACAGGAAACTGAGGGCAAACATTCAACAGAAAACCACAATCTGATTCTTTGGACTCAACAAGAGAAAAGTATGGCTTAAAGTCGGGGATTTTCAATGCCATGCCTAAGAGTGAATGTGTGTACGTATGTGACTGTGTGTGGAGGGTGTGTGAAGAGGGCCCTTTACAATACACCTATGTCCCTCATAGATCTCTCGTCACTCCCCCACCTTTCTCCAGTTGCTCCCATTTCTCCAGATGAGATAAGCTAACTCAAGTGACCCTGGGGAGAGTGACACCAGTGCCAAACTGTCTTTCTAAGGTGACATTTAACTGAGACCCAACTCTGCAGAGAAGACCAGAATGCAGCACCTGACACAAACATTCTCCAGTTTCAAGCACCAACTGTGCGCCTTCAGTGTGATGAAAGCACATGCTGCTCTCCCTTTTTTCATCCAGACAACCCGAGAAGGGTGTTTCACCACTGCCCTTGTGCCAACGGGGAATGTGGAGCTCAATGAGAATGAGTTCCTTCCTTGCCCAAAGTTCAACAGCTCGTAGGGACACACAGACAGAAGAGAGCAGAATTCGAATAAGCTCCAGAGATTACACTAACTGTGACAGCAACACTGCCTCCCTGTGGAAACCAAAAGCACCGCCAAAATCTTCAGTCTGCACTTGGAGGTGTATCTGGCCAAGAGAATGTTGTATAGACCTTATTAAAGTAACTCTTAGCTTCTACCCTCCCCACACAATGTACATGTTCACAACATGCTATTGCTTGTCCAATTGGGAAGATAAGTGTTCAACACCAATGTCATCGGGTCTCCAGCCTGGGCAACGGAGTGAAGCCCCAACTCAAAGAATAAAGCCAAAAAACAAATGAATTATCAATGTGAAAAAGCTCCTGCAACTGACTGATGTATTTTTCCTCTGGCCCTCAAGAGCTGGGTCTCTCCTTTGCACATGCAAGGATGCTCTATCCCTAATCACCCAGGGCCAAAGACTGAACTGTGACAAGGACTTATACTACACTCCCAAACATAAGCTTAAGGGAAGCTTGACTCTGGCTCAGGAGCTTTTTTTCTCTACCTTGGAGTATGCTGGATATGACTTAAGAACACCTAGAGGTAACAGAGATTAATCATCTCTGGAAGAAGTCCTTTAACAAGGATGGTTGGGTATTTGGTGGCTAAAATTACCCAGTGTTTTCATCCTACACATGGGATAAATCAGGTATGTGTTCTACACGGTCTCTCACAGGGTCCCCCTGGGAATTGGGTCTAATGACCTGCAGTGAAAAGTTGCTGAATCATCCCCTGCTGTCCACCGAACTGACTGCCTTTCTTCAAGATTTCACTTCTCCACACCCCTACCACTACTATCTGGGACTCCCACTCCAGGAAATGATTTGGACTCCCCAATAGTCCCGAGGTCTCCTTCCTGGAAATTCCCAAGTAGACACGCTGTATGTTGATTCACCCTCATACATGACCGGCCAGAAGTAAAATTGTGTATTCCATGTGATTTTGCACGCACACTTGGAAGACATGCCCTTCTTCATTTGTTCTTCCCGGGAATTTCTGCCAGTCTCATCAGCTCCCTTTCTTTTAACTTTTAATTTTTTGTTTCTCCATGGATGAGATGTATCCTAAATACAAAAATGTGCAAGTAGCAATTGAGGGGTAGCACAACAGGAAAAGCTGACAAATGCTGAAATCATTCAGAAGGGGAAAGTAAGTAGCCCTGAGAGAGAGAGAGAGAGAGAAAGAGAGAGAGAGAGAGAGAGAGAGAGAGAGAGAGAGAGAGAGAGAGAGTGAGAGAGTATGATTTAGGGTAATGTCTGATTTCAGGCAATGTCTGATTTTAAATGCTAGCATCACCATTTCTTATTCCAGATCTACATGACTATATTTTCAGAATCTCTACTCTGGTCCGTGGACATTTTTATTCAACTCCTGTTTCAATTGCTAATCCTGGAGGGGAAGGAAATATTGGTAACTGGCAAGACAGGCTTCCTCACTTGGATAAACCTTCACATTTTTCCCTCAAGATAATTTTATTTGGCCAGCCACTGCCACCCACATGCCACAATTGTCTTGTGACTTAGTCTGCACTGAGTTTCTTGACTGACTTAGAGGATAAAAATTCAAAGACTGGTCTTCCTATTCAGAAAAAAAGAAATTGTAAAATATCATACTAGTGTTCAACCTTGAAAGTCATCAAAAGTTGTATTTTCCTTATAACTGTCCTTATCATATTTCTAGATGTTTTGTACTGCTTGAGAACAATGCTAATATGATATTTTACTTCTATTATAATCCCTAGTTGTTAGAATGCTACGTCATTTTTTATGCATTTAATTTCAATCAACGAACCCTTCCTGGCGTGCATCCTAGGGGATTGCCATGGTGTTCTAGGAGGGCAATTTATAAAGAGAAGGGCCATTATCCACTCTCTTTGATGAATAAAATACTCTATACCAGCAAGTTCTCATCCCTCTACGCTGTGTCTTGGTCGCTAAATCCGGCCTAAGGGGCATCAGGACGATCTACACTAGTAGGACGGAACCTGGAGGACTGAGCCTTCCCCGCCACCGAAGAAAAAGAGTGTGTGACCTGGGTCCCTCCTGCAGGCATCTGTGCCTCGATATCCTCATTGGTTACAGAGGACTCAGTGGGGCACCCAGTGTGGGGGAAGCTGCCTCTCATCAGTCATCTTAGCTCCT
>NW_007173185.1:0-354 GCF_000164805.1 Carlito syrichta | reverse complement strand
ACTCCATTCCATTCCACCACGTTCCATTCCTCTCAATTCCTCTCCATTCCCTTCCATTCCATTCCTTTACGCTCCATTCCATTCCACTGCATTACTCTCCTTTCCATTCTATTCCTCTTCTTTCCATTCTATTCCTTTCCATTCCATCCCATCCTCTCCATTCAATTGCATTCAATACCTCTCCATTCCATTCCTTTCAATTCCATTCCATTCCATTTCATTCCTTTCCGTTCCATTCCATTCCACTCCTAACCATTCAATTCCATTCCATTCTATCCCTCTCCATTCCATTTCTCTGCAATCCATTTCACTCCTCTCCATTGCACTCTATTCCTCTCCTTTCCATTCCATTCC
>NW_007173184.1:0-612 GCF_000164805.1 Carlito syrichta | reverse complement strand
TTCCCTTCCTCTCCATTCCATTCCATTCCATTTTATCGCATTTCTCTCCGTTCCATTTCATTCCATTATATTACTCTCCATTGAATCCCATTCCGATCTTCAGCATTCCATTCCATTCCATTCCCTGACATTCTATTCCTCTCCATTCCATGACATTCCATTCCATTCCTTTCCATTCCTCTCCATTCTATTCCATTCAATTCCATTATTCTAGATTCCATTCCATTCCATTCTATTACTCACCATTCAATATCTTTCCGTTCCTCATCATTCCATTCCATTTTATTCCATTCCATTCCATTTTATTCCATTCCATTCCGTTTCATTCCATTCCATTCCATTACATTCCATCCCTATCCATTCCATTCCATCCCTCTGCATTCCATTCAATTCCAATTCATTCCATTACATTCCGTTCCATTCCATTCCATCATTCTCCATTCCACTTTATTCCATTCCATTCCAGTCCATTTCATACCATTACATTCCATTCCTCTTAATTCCATTATTTGCAATCCATTCCATTCCACTTCCCTCCATTCTCTTCCAATCCTTTCATTTCCATTCCAATCATTTCCATTCCATTCCTGTCCATTCCATACCTCTCCATTC
>NW_007173183.1:0-789 GCF_000164805.1 Carlito syrichta | reverse complement strand
TCCATCATCCCAAAGGCAAGCGCGACTCTCCTCCCTCAGCGGGTAAAGAGCTCTTCTGCCTCCGGAAGCCAAAGATCTTGCTCATGGCAAGAGCTACCAGCTTCAGAGGCACTGCAGATCCTCTTGTTCTTTTTGCTGCCTCTGGAACCCGGTCTATCACAACCTGCATCAGGGACACTCCCGGGTTTCCAGTCTCAGACCAAGTAAACCAAGGAAAGCCATTAAACAGTCTGCATGCACCCCTAAGACAACCCCAGCACTGCGCATGCGCACATGGCTGACATAAAGGGAAAAACCTAACAGGCAGCACTTGGCATGTAGGTGCGGTTCCAGCACCTGCGGGGCTAGTTGGGTTCTGTGTGAAGTAACCTCTCAACCTGAGGGCACACCCCACCGATTCCTGCCCCTCCTCAAAGGTCAGAGAAGCGTGGGGTCCATCCGGGCACAAGAGCGGATTCTTGCCCTTGTGCTGCACAGAGCCGCCCCGCTGCGGGTGGCTGAAGTGTCTGGCCCTAGGTCTAACCTGTTGAGGTGGGGGCATGAATTCCCTAGAGACTTCTGCTCGTCCCCAATCTGCAGATGGTGTGGCTGCAGCGCCCAAGCCCACGTAGGTTGACAGGGCTCTCCCTGAGGGTTTCTCTGTGCTCCAGCTCAGTGCTCCGCGGGCGATCCACACAACCACGCCTCGTCAGCCAGTTCCTCCTGGGCGGTACCCCGCCCCCACTTGGCACTTGCAGCAACCAGAGGGGGCGTGGGCGATTCCTACCCTTGTGCCACCTCCACAAGGAA
>NW_007173182.1:0-556 GCF_000164805.1 Carlito syrichta | reverse complement strand
GGGAAACCCATCACAGAGGATAGCCCAGTCATGAAGTCATCTTTATGGAAGAGGACTCTTCACTGGAACTTTCATTATGGAAGAGGGCAAATCACTGGGGCATCTACAAAAGAGGAGAGCCAGTCACTATGATATTTATCATAGAGGAGAGTCAGTCACTAGGGCCTTCATCACAGAGAAGGGCTATTCACTAGAGCACCCAATATGGAGGAGTATTTGTCATTTGGGCAGCAATCTTAATGGAGGCCTAGTCAATTGAACACCTATTTTAAAGGTGGCCCAATCACTGGGACACTCCTCCTAGAGTAGGACCAGCCACTGTGCACCCATTATGGAGGAAGTCCAGAAAGTGGGATATCCATCAAATAGACAGACTAGTAACTGTGCACCCATTTGGGAGGAAGTACCATTACAAGGACACCCATCACAAAAGAGGGCTAGTACTTGAGGCACCCATCAGAGAGGATGACCAGTCATTGGTGTAACAATCACAAAGGAGGGACAGACATTGCTACATCCAAAGTGGAGGAGGCCCAGTCACAATGATACACATCAC
>NW_007173181.1:0-319 GCF_000164805.1 Carlito syrichta | reverse complement strand
TATCACAGAAGAGGGCCAATCCCTGGCACAGATATCACAAAATTAAACCAGTCATATGAGCACTTATCACAAAGGAGAACAGTTCACTGAGGCACTGATTATGGAGGAGGGCTAGGTACTCACTGCCAGGTACTGAGAGGACCAGTCTCTGGGACACCCATCACTGAAGAGTCAGTGACTGGGACGCTCATCCTAAAGGAGGGTTTGTCACTAGGCTTTTATTATGAAGGAGGCACAATGACTGTGATAGCCATCACATAGTATGGCAAGTCACTAAGGCACCAATTTGGTGGAAGATCAGTCACTGGGTGTTAAATTA
>NW_007173180.1:0-388 GCF_000164805.1 Carlito syrichta | reverse complement strand
CACACACACACACACACACACACACAGACACACACACACAGACACACACACACACACACATTTTTATCTGTATTTTCCCAAAACCAAGAGTAAAAGTACATATATATATTATATATATATATATATATATATAATATATATAAATCCACAAGGAAAATTAGAAACAATTTAATGGGAGAGAAAATTTTTAAAGGACTGGATGAGATTTCAAATGCTGAATAGTAGAAAGCAATAGAGGAGCTATGAAAACTGAGAAACCTGAAGCCTAGGTGACTGCAGATGGTAATGCCAACAAATTTTCACTACAGAACCCCAGAAATGCTCATGAATTGGCTGAAAAACAAAAGTAGTTGAAAGCCTATTGGGCAGGCTTTATCCTTGTGGCCCC
>NW_007173179.1:0-890 GCF_000164805.1 Carlito syrichta | reverse complement strand
AAAATAATAGGCAGAATCAATAGAACATAACAGAAAGCCCAGAAATAGTTTCAATACAAATATAGCTTATTGATTTTGATAAGGGAAAAATGACAGTTTAATGAAGAGAGGATAGTTTTTTTTCAATAAATGGTGCTAGAGCAATTAAATGTCCTTTTTTTTTTTTAAAAAAAAAGAATCTATTTAGATACTTAATACCTTTCACAAAAATTAGCTCAAAATTCATAGGCCTAAATATAAAATGTAATACTGTAACATTTCTAGAAAAAAATGAGAGGCAATCTATGTAACTTTAAGTTTGGTGATGAGTTTTACAATACCAAAAGCATGATATGTGAGGAGTTTTACAATACCAAAAGCATGATATGTGAGAGAAAAAATTTGATAAATTATAATTTTTAATCTTTTGCTCTGCAAATGACATTGTTAAGATAATGAAAAGACAATTCACAATCTGGGAGAAGATATTTTCAAAACACATATCTTATAAAGCATTTGTACTCACAGTATCAAAGAACTCAGACTAACTATAGGAAAATAACCCAATAAAGAAATGGGTAAAATATCCGAATAGGCACCTTATCAAAGAAGATACAAAAATATTCATATAAAAATAATCATATCAAATTATTAAAATCATTCATCATGAGGGAATTGTATGCTGAATTTCATCAAATGATTTTTAATCTTTTATAGTAATCTCTTTTTTTCTTTATTCTGTTAATAAATTACATTGTTTGACTTTAGAATGTTGAACCAGTCTTGCATTCCTGAGATAAACCCTACTAGGTCATGATGTATTAATATTATTTTATGTATTGATATATTTTTTTCACTATGTACTTTGTTGATTTTGTATTTACATGTATGCAGGATATTGGTTTTCGTTT
>NW_007173178.1:0-1192 GCF_000164805.1 Carlito syrichta | reverse complement strand
CTGTAGAAAATTCCTTGAAGAATAGATAAGTACTTAAGTACTATAAAATACATTGATAGCTGAGGATTTTGAATGGGGTGTGTGTGTGTGTGTGTGTGTGTGTGTGTGTGTGTATGACAGAGTGTGTATGTTATGGGAATACAACTAGAAGTAGGCTAGTTTGGAGGATTTAGACTTATTATTTTATCATAATTTTAATGCTTTCTTCATACTTGAGAAATTGGTCAATAATTATGGCTAAATATCTAGCACCTACTTTGAATACCTTCTAGGAAAATTACCAGTAAGTTATCAGTCTACTACATAGTTCCTGAATGAAAAAGAATTCATTTAACTCTGAATATTTATCTAAGGCATGGAAAACTTAGTTTAGTTCCCTAGATAACTGTAGCATCATCAGATTTATCCAAATATTTAATCTAAATTCTATGTGCTGTCATTTAAGGCCATTATGTTCGGTTTTTTTCTCATCAGTTAGCACTCTCTCTGGCTCATTCCATCCTTTTATATTTCTGTAGGCGGTTATCACTCCAAATGCGTTCATTTGATTTCTGAGCCAGTTCTCTTTTTCTTGTCTCAAAGGCCATCATTGGGAAATATTTATCACTTTTAGCTTGTCTCCTGTGAAATCTGAAACACATTTATTCTACCCGTTTAAATTCAGGATCACAGGCCCTCGCTAGTCCTTGCTCTATGAATCAAGGCATATGCCTCTTGTCTAAACTGTTTTTACTATGTTCCTATCACTGCTTGCACCTTTTCTGCTTGCTAAAATAACCCAAAGTGAGCAGGAAGGAAAATGCACTTCCCCTGGGTGAAGTGGCTCTTACCACAAAGACTTCACAACAGATGCAAAGGCCACTGTTCTTGGTAAAGGCATGAGTTATGTCCAAGAGAGCGGGTCTTGTCATGGGTCCTCCTGTTAAGACAATGCATTGGGGCCTGGAAATGGAAAAAAGGTTGTGAGAATTGACCATTTTCAGGAAGTCTGTGAGCTCATTGGGAATGGCAGATACAGAAGATTTGGAAGAACAAGGACAATTTGTCTCTTTACTATTTTGTGGCTTTCCCACCAGTATTTTTGAATTGCCCTGCCTGAAACCCTAAGTTCTTTGTATTCTTAGTCACAGCAAAAAGTGTGAAGTAAGGCAAAGGTGGTCTTGTGGCTTCCTTGTCTTTTTTCCTCTGGGCT
>NW_007173177.1:0-919 GCF_000164805.1 Carlito syrichta | reverse complement strand
GCAGCCTCGACCTGCTGGGCTCCAGTCATCCTTCCGCCTCAGCCTTCCAAGTAGCTGGAAGTACAGGCGCGCGTTACCACGTCTGGCTCATTTTAAAATTTTTATTGTAGAGATGAGGTCTCGCCAAATTGTCCAGGCGGGTCTTGGACCCGCGGGCTCAGGCAATCCACTAACCTCAGCCTCCCAAAGCACGGGATTACAGGCTGAGCCACCAATCAGCTACTTCTTTATATTGTGTGTGTGTGTGTGTGTGTGTGTGTGTGTGTGTGTGTGTGCGCGCGCTCAGATATCGAAGGGCTGAAATAACTAACTAAATTGCATACGATGTTTGAGCTTTTCTTCCATAGTTCTATTCCCGACTATGCTTAATACTATGAGCTATTTTGCCTGATTCTACATTTCTTTTCTTCTCAGCATTCATCTTCACTAACTATGTAAAAGTAAAATTGATGTCAGTGAAATAGTTTCTTAATGTTAGCTTAATACCATTCCAGTGTACATCAAGCTATTGTTAATATATAACTTCTGTAACAAAGAACGGTAGAAAGGCATCATGAAGTACACATTTACATTTAGAGTACAATTTTCATTTATAAAATTAAATTATGGAGAGCAATCTAGAATAATTTAATAGAACATGAAAGAATCAGTGCTGTATTCCCTGAGACGATACTCCACATTTACTAAAAATTATATATCTATAATAGGTGTTATATATGCATAGACAAAGGAAGGATAATATGATGTTAAAGTTGCCACAGTTACATATATGCTGAAATAACTTTTCTTAATATATAAATAGTAGTTATATTGGCAGAGGGAATATTTTCCCAAAGCTATCTTCCAAAAAGACTATCCTATAGACTGCCAAAATCTTTTCTCTATATTATTTTTAAATCCAGTTTTCCTTTTTGACAAG
>NW_007173176.1:0-941 GCF_000164805.1 Carlito syrichta | reverse complement strand
AAAAAAAAAAAAGAATTACTACTTCTATAACTATTAGATGAGTATTAAATGTGTCCCAAATTCTAAGATTTGAAAAAAACAAAATGAAAAGTCAAGCACTTGAGTCCTAGTGATCCCAAGAGATGACAATTAATAGTGCAGATTTTAAACTAGTTTTCTTCATAATTATTTGGTTGTTTAGTTATTAGTTTCATGACAACCCTCTGTTGGTTGCAATTTCAGTATCTATAAAATAAGGTTGAGGAGAGGTCAACTTCAGCATTTTTATAATTTAAGAAATGTCTTATGTGCAAGTCAAGCAAATAGTGATGGTTAGTAGATGATCATTTTTAATTTATTCAATGGTTTCCTTAGGGCTATCCTTGTTCCAGAGAGGATACAAGGTGGCTTATTTGAGGTATACCCAATAGATGGTCCTGATGGTTCCCTGAGGTTTTTCCAGGCCACACGCAAAAGTCAACACATAAAACAGCAAAAGCATCCTATGAAAACTCCAAAAAATAAAGGTGGGATGTTAAGTCCATGTGATTCCAGGTAGGAAAGTTCTGGTTGATGACACTTGAAATACCTCAAAAGTTTGCTTCATAAAATTTGCAAAACCTGTCCTAGGATTCAACATTTCTTTGTGAGGCATTCGCTTGAAATTTACTTAGAAACAAAAATACGCATTCTAGATCGCCTTGCTTTCCTCTGAATATGATTCATTCCAGCATTAGCCAAGTGATTGAGGTTGGGATGCTTAAAACTCATAGCCCAAGAAAACACACACAATAATGAAGCAAGTCAAAGCTAATTTCAAAATATTATAATCCAATCAATCACACAGCTCCTAAAAGTGGCAGTGGAGTTTTTAATTACTAAGAGTAAAATCTGATCTGGGTCTAAATCTCTAGATTAATGGCTTATCCTTGTTTAGTCCACAAGAGTTGTCTGCTATAGTC
>NW_007173175.1:0-1956 GCF_000164805.1 Carlito syrichta | reverse complement strand
TGTGCAGCAGTCTTCAATACAGCCAACCGACTAAATCTTTCATGGTAGCAGTTTCCAACTATCTGACTTTAGCCAGTGCATCAGCTTCATCATTTTCAGGATATATTAGAGATGCATGTCCAGTGACATGATAAACTGTAATATCCTTTAGATGGCCTAAAAGGGGCAATATAATGCAGTCCATTTTTTCTCCCACCATGAAGTAATAAATAAAGTGAGCCCTCTGTATGCAGCACAACTATCTGTAGATATGATTAGGTGGGTCAGCTCATTCTATATCAGAAGCCATACAGCTCGTAACTTTGCTTATTGGTTGCTATGGTAGGCTCAGGTTTCTCACCAGATGATCTCTGTTGATTGATGGCTGAAAGCTATCACTGTCCACCATGTTAGAGTTCCTTGACTAGAGTCATCTGTATACCATGTGTCTGATGGTACAGGTGAAGTCAATTCCTTGTAGGGGCTAGACATTGGTTCTCTGATAGGTGTTGCTACCATTGACTCAGTGGTAGCATAAGTAACAGGTTGCAAAATGTGCTGCAATTTAGCCAATGTGGGAGTCTGTGCAGTTCCACTGCAGGGTTTCTTAGTCCAGTCCCAAACCCATCCTGCAACTGAGTGTGAAGTTCAAACTGTCACAGAGCTTGTTCCAGTGATGAACTCCATTGCCCTCAAGGCAAAATAAATGACTGACAGTTGCTTTTCTATTAAGATGCAACATGTCTTGGTCTCTGTCCTTAGCTGAGACCAGACCAAAATCCAATTGGTTGCCATAATCTTTCACTTTTTGCCACAACCCACAACTGTATCCCTCATTAATGATGTGGACATCTAGTTCACAAGGTTGGGAAGGATCATATACCACCAAAGCTTGTGCTCTGGAGATTGTCCATTTAGCTGCCATGAAAACTTTTGTCTGTATGTCCCCCCATTCTCATCTGGCACCCTTTTTTTCCAAATCACATAAACTTCTCAGAATTTGTGCCAAGTGAAGTATAAAAGCTCTTCAGTACCCTAACACTCATAAAAATTCCTGTAGTGTTTTAATTGAGGAAGGAGAGGTGAAAATACAGGAGAGGTGAAAAGCCTGCATTTTATTAACAATAGCCTCAGATATCACCTTTGTCTTACCTTACCAAACAACCCCCAGGAATTTGACTGATGAACCAGGCCCTTAGAGACACTAACTTCCCAGCCACATTTCTTTAAATGTTGTAACCAACATAGCTACTTCTAAATCTGAAAGAGAATCAGAGGTTAACATAATGTCATTGATATAATGAAAAAACTTCATGGATTTGGGGAGTGTCCAAGCAGCCAGAACCTCAGCAACAAGCCTGTGATACACAGTAGAGCCATGTAAGTATCCTTGTGGCAACACTGTAAGCATCCATTGACTGCCATCCCATGTAAAGGTGAAAGGTTCTTGCCTTTCAGAAGCAATATCTGTAGAAAAGAATGCATTAACCAAATCCACTATCAAATGATATATCCCTAGTTCATGGACTAGGCAGTTAACAAGTCAGTGATGGAGGGCACCACAGCATGCCATGGAGGATTTACCTTATTAAGTTCCCTATAATCAACAGTCATATGCCAAATACCGTTCGGTTTTCCAGCAGACCATATAGGAGAGTTATATGGACTATGCATAGGTTTTATAATACCCACTTCTACAGATCTCTTATGGTGGCTGTAATCTCTTCCTGGCCTCCTGGGAGACAGTATTGTTTAGTATAGGAGTTAGTAAGACTACAGAAGAGGGGTGTTTGGCATATCCCCTTATTATTGCCTTAACAGCATGCACTGTCAACATGAATTCTCCAGCAGTAGCTTCTAACCATAAACCCAGCAGAACAACTGTTTCCAGGATATATTCTGGTATAGGGGACACATATATGTATATTCTCTCTGGGGGTAATCTCCTTATTCAAAAATATACTTGTACTGCTTAGA
>NW_007173174.1:1233-24140 GCF_000164805.1 Carlito syrichta | reverse complement strand
ATTTATGTATCCCTGCCCTCCTCTCCTTCTGTTCTCAACCATGGTTCGTTTTACTGTCTCTATACTTTTGCATTTTTCAGATTGTCATATTGTTGGAATCATACAATATATAGCCTTTTCAGACTGGCTTCTCTCATGTAACAATGTGATTTAATGTTTACTCCATGTCTTTTCATGACTTGATAGCTAACAACTGTTCATTTTATGGATGTACTACAGATTATTCACCCACTTTAAGACATCTAGGTTACTTCCAAGTTTTAACAATTATAAATAAAGCTCTTGTAAACACAGCATGTAGGGTTTTGTATGGGCATAATTTTTCAACTCACTTGGGTAAATACCAAGGAATAAGATTGCTAGATTGCATGGTAAGCCTATATTTTGCTTTGCCTATCTTCCAAAGTGACTATACAATTTTGTGATTCCCCAGCAATGATGAGAGCTTTTGCCATTCAATATCCTCATCAGCATTTGGTGTTGCCAGTGTTTTGGATTTTAGCTATTATAACAGGTGTGTAGTGGTATCTCATTGTTTTAATTTGCAATTCCCAACAACATATGATGTTTAGCATTTTTCATATTCTCATTTGCCATCTGTTTGTCTTTTGAGTAATGTGCTTGTTTAGATCTTTTGCCCATTTTTACATTAGGTTTTTTTAATTGTTTAATTTGAATAATTGTTTGTATGTTTTAAATACAAGTACTTTACTGGATATGTGTTTTGAAAATGTTTTCTCCCAGTCTGTGGCTTGCCTTTTCACTCTCTTATCAGTGTCTTTCACAAAGAGAAAATGTTTAGCTTTAATGAAGTCAATAATATTTTGTTTTCTTTTATTTACAGTGTTTTTGGTGTTGTACCTAAAAGTAATTGCCAAACCCAAAAGTCAGTGCCATACCCAAGTCATTGATTTTTTTCTTATGTTATCATCGCAGATGTCCTCAAACTTTTAAAACAGGGGGCCAGTTCACTGTCCCTCAGACCGTTGGTTGGGCGGACTATAGTTTAAAAAAAAAAACTATGAACAAATTCCTTTTTTTAAAAAAACTATAGTCCACCCCTCCAAGGGTCTGAGGGACAGTGAACTGGCCCCCTGTTTTAAAAGTTTGAGGACCCCTGATCCAGAGTTTTGTACTTTTGCATTTTCCATTTAGGTCTATAGCCAATTTTATACTATTTTTTGAGAAAGGTGTAAGGTTAGTCTATATTTATTTAGTTTTAGCATGTGGATAACCAAGTGTTTCAGTGCCATCTTTTGGAAAGACTGTCCTTTTTCCATTAAGGAAAAAAAACTCTTGATTTTTATTCTATTACAATTTATTGGTTTTTAGTTACTATTACCAACTTTGCATTCTTGGGATAAATCCCACTTTGCCATTGTATATAATCATTTTTATATGTTGCTGGATTTGTCTTGCTAATACTTTCTTGAGGGTTTTTGCACCTATATTCACTAGTAATCTTGTCCAGCTTTCTTTTTTATGTGATGTCTTTGTCTGATTTTGGTAATAGTATATTGACTTCATAAAATGAAAAGAAGTGTTCCCTCATTAATATAAACTCTAATTCCATACAGGTTGCTGCAAAGTTCATGAATTTGTTCTTGTTTATGGCTGTGTAGTATTCCATTGTGTATATGTACCACATTTTTTTTTTTATCCAGTCCTCTTTTGATGGGCAGCACGCTTGGTTCCATGTTCTTGCTATTGTCAACAATGCTGCGATAAACATGTGTGCAAGTATCTTTTTTTATAGCGTGATCTGAGTTCTTCCAAGAATATTCCTATGTTCTCACTCATAAGTGGGCCTTGAACAACTACTGTATTACTATAAGAAAAGGATTGAAAATGGCGGGAAACTGCGGGGAGGGGGGTAGGAGGATGGGGAGGTGGAATTGACAGTAGTCTATATCTGCCTGGGGAAGGGGAGGGCATACCTCATTGATAAGAGTAGCTGCACAGTGAATATTTCTATACCTAGTCCTGAATTATACCCCATAATTTTAAATAAAAATTAAAAGAGAAAAAAAAAAAAAGAAAAGAAGTGTTCCCTTCTTTTTTAATTTTTGGAAAACTTTGTGGAGCATTGACATTAATTGTTTAAATGTATGTTAGAGTTCACCAGTAAAGCCATATGGGCCTGAGCTCTTTGTGAGAACTTTTTTTTAACTTTTAATTTTTTTTTAATTTATTTTAAAGATGGGCACAATTCAGGGTTAGGTGTACATATGTTCATTATGCAGATAACCTTGTTGATGAGGTATGACCCCCTTCCCCAGGCAGGCTTCCACTACTGCCAATCCTGGTTCCCCACCCCCTTCCTGGGCAGTTTCCCACTGCTGCCAATGATTTTCTTATAGTATTATGATAATTGTTCAAGGTTTGCTTATGAGTGAGAACATGGGATACTCACTTCTTTGTTTCTGTGAAAGATGACTCAGTATTATAGACTCTAAGTCCATCCAGGTTGCTGTGAATTTCATGATTTTATTCTTTATGGCAGCATCATATTCCATAGTGTGTATGTACATTTTTTAATCCAGTCTTCTTTTGATGGGCAGCACAGTTGGTTCCATGTTCTTGCTACTGTGAACAATATTGCGATAAACATACTTGTGCAGGTATCTTTTTCCTAAAGTGATTTGAGTTTTTCTGGGTATATTCCCAGTAGGGGGATTGCATTGTAGTATGGAAGGTCAATTTTTAAATCTTTTAGGAATCACCACACTGTTTTCCACAGAGGTTGTACTAGTTTACACTCTCACCAACAGTGTAGACATGTTCCCTTGTCGCTGCCTCCTCTCCAGCATCTGTTGTTTTTTGACATATTGATGATACCCATCCTGACTGGAGTTAGGTGGTATTTCAGTGTAGTTTTAAATTGTATTTCTTTGATGACTACTGAGACTAAGCATTTTTTCATGTGTCTGTTGATTGCTCATATGTCTTCTTTTGAGAACTGTCTGTTCATATCTTTTGCTCACTTTGTAATGGGGCTTTTTATTATTTTTTTTTCCCCAGCACGTTTGAGTTGCTTGTAGATCTTAGATGTTTAGCTTTTTTCAGACATTCAGTTGGAAAATGTTTTTTCCCATTCTGTGGGCTGTCTCCCTGCTCTCTTGATGGTTTCTTTGGCTTTGCAGAAGCTTGTCAGTTTGATGAGGTCCCACTTGTCTATTTTATTTCTTATAGCATGGGCACTTGGAGTTTTGATCAGGAATTGGTGGACAGTTCCAATTTTCATAAGGGTGTCTCCTGCATTTTTTAAGGTTATTATACTTTGAGGCTTTCCAATTAGGTCTTCGATTCATTTAGAGTTGATTTTTATTTGATGATAGGTAGAGATGTTGGTTTAATCTTCTGCATGTAGTCAGTCAGTTTTCTCAGCTCCATTTACTGAATAGGTTCTTCTGTCCCCAGTTGTAGGTGGTGGAGTCTTTGTCAAAGATGAGTTGATTGAGAAATTAAGGTTTTGCTTCTGGAATGTGTATCCTGTTCCATTGGTCTATATGCCTGTTCTTGTATCAATACCAAGCTGTCGTGACTATTGTAACTTTATAATAGAGTTTAAAGTCTAGGAGTGTGATACCTCCTGCTTTTTTTTTTTCTGAGAATTGTTTTGGTGATTTGTGGTTGTTTATGTTTTCTTATGAATTTTTGTATTGTTGTTTCCAGTTCTGAGAAGAATGCTGCTGGTAATTTACTGGGTATTGTGTTAAATCCGTAGATTACCTTGGGTAAAATGGACATCTTAACAATGTTGATTCTTCCAATCCATGAGCATGCAATATTTTTCCATTTGTTTGTGTCATCTTTGATTTCCTTGAGCAGTGTTTTGTAGTTTTCATTGTAAAGATCTTCCATGTCTCTGGTTAGGAAGATGCCAAGGTATTTGATTTTTTTTCTGGCTATTGTGAATGGGATTGTGCTTTTTATTTGGGTTTCTGTTTGTTTATTTTTGGTGTATAGAAATGTGACTGTCTTTTGCACATTGATTTTATACCCTGAGACTTTGCCAAAGTTTTTTATCAGTGCAAGGAGGTTTCTGACAGATTCTCTTGGGTTTTTGAGGTGTAGAATCATGTCATAGGCAAAGAGGAATAACTTGACTTCCTCTTTTCCTATTTGGATACCCCTAATCTCCTTTTTTTGTCTGATTGCTGTAGCCAGGACTTCCAAAATTATGTTGAAAAGAAGAGGGGTGAGTGGGCATCCTTGTCTTGTTCTGGTTTTCAGGGGAAATGGTTTCAGTTTCTGTGTGTTTAGAAGTATGCTTGCTGTGTGTTTCTCATAGATGGCTCTTACTATTTTGAGGTATGTTTCATCTATGTCTAGATGTTTGAGGGTTTTTATCAAGAAGGGGTGCAGAATTTTGTCAAAAGCTTTTTCTACATTTAATGATATAATAATGTGGCTTTTATTTTTACATCTGTTGATGTATTTAATTACATTTATGGTCTTATGAATGTTGAACCAGCCCTGCATCCCGGGGATGAAGCCTACTTGGTCGTGGTGGATGTTTTCTGAGATGTGTTGTTGAATCCAATTTGCAAGGATCTTGCTGAGCGTTTTAGCATCTGTGTTCATCAAGGATATTGGTCTGTAGTTTTCTTTGTTGGATCTTTACCTGGTTTGGGTACCAATGTGATGCTAGCTTTGTAAAATGATTTGGGAAGAGTTCCACCTTTCTTGATTTCCTGGCATACTTTCAGTAGGATTGGTATCAGTTCCTCCTTGTATGTTTTGTAGAATTCTGCTGGAAAGCCATCTGGTCCAGGTTTTTTTTTTTTTGTAGGTAGTTTTCTTATGACAGTCAATTTTCTGGATTGTTATTGGTTTATTTAGGGTCTCAATTTCTTCTTGTTTCAACTTGGGGATGTTTGTGTGATGTCAGAAAGTTCTTCATTTCCTTTAGGTTCTCAAGTTTGTCTCTATATTAGTGGATATAGTCGTCTCTGATAATCTTTTGTATTACTTTGGGGTCAGTTGTGACTTGATCGTTTGCATTTCTGACTCTGTTTATTTAGGCTTTTTCTCTCTTTATCTCAGCCAATCTAGCTAGGGAACCCTCAATCTTGTTTATCCTTTCAAAGAACCATCTTTTTGTTTACATGATTTTTTTTGTATTTTTGTCTTCTATGTCCCAAATATGGGCTTTTATTTTAGTAATCTGGATTATTATGCTGAAGTTAGGTTTTTGGTGGTCTTGTTTTTCCAGCTCCCTTAGGTAATTTGTTAGGCTGTTAATTTGTGATCTTTCCATTTTCTCCATGTGTGCTTGTAGGGATATGAATTCCCCTCTTAGTACTGATTTCATGGCATTCCAGAGGTTTTGGTAAGGTACTTCTTCATTTTCATTTATTTCTAAGAAACTTTTAATCTCTGTTTTGATTTCCATGTTGAACCAGGAGTTGCTTAGCATCATGCAGTTAAGTGTCCATGTCTTTGTGGGTTTTGGGGGAACTTTGTTGGTGTCCATGTTTATTTTTCTTCCACTGTGGTCTGAGAAGGTACATTGTAGAATTTCAATCTTATGAAATTTGTTTATGCTTGATTTATGGCCAAGGATGTGGTCAATCTTAGAGTACATTTCATGTGATTATGAGTAAAGTGTATGTTCCATGGTCATTGGGTGGAGTGTTTTGTAGGTATTGATTAAGTCCATTTGGTCAAGTGTCACTTTGAGGTTCTGGATCTCCTTGTTGATTTATTTTCTTGATGATAAGTGTAGGGTTTGAGTGGGATATTTAAGTCCCTAGCTATGATAGTGTTAGAGTCAATATCTTTTTAAAGTTTACTTAGAGTCTGCTTGATGAAAGTTGGTGCTCCTATGTTGGGTGCATATATGTTTAGGATGGATATTTCTTGTTGATGGATTGAACCTTTTATCATTATGTAGTAACGTTCCATATCACTTTAATTTTTGAAAGCTTAAAGGATATTTTGTCTGATACTAATATTGTGATTCCTGCTTTCTTTTGTGTTCTGTTCACCTGAAACTTTGTTTTCCATCCTCTTACTTTGAATCTATGAGTGTCCTTTCTGGCAAGATGAGTCTCTTGGAGACAATATATCGTTGCCTCATGAAATTTCATCCATTTTGCCATTTTATGTTTTTTCAATGGTGCATTAATCCACTCAAATTCAGGCTAATTATTGAAGTGTGAGAGTTTATCCCTGTCATGAGTTTCTTATAGAGTTTGTTGTTGTTGTTGCTGTTTGTTGTCTTCCTTTTGATATTTGGGTTGATTCATGTGTGTTTTCAATCTTTTTCTTGCATTTTTGTGATGGGTGTTGTCATTTTTTTTTTCCTTTCTTCTGTGTTTAATATTTTCTTAAGTGTTTCTTGTAGAGCTGATCTAGAGGCAGCATAAGTTCTTAGGCATTGAATGTCTGGGACAGATTTTAATTCTCCAACACTGATGAAACTTAGCTTAACTGGGTGGGTAATTCTTGGTTGAAATTGTATATCTTTGAGAACTTTGAAGATTGGGCTCCAAGTTCTCCTAACCTGAAGTGTTTCTGTAGATAAATCTGCTGATATTCTTTTTTTCTACGTTTCTATTTTTTTATTATAAAGATGTGGGGTACAATTCAGGGTGAGGTATACAAATGTTGATTATGCAGTTACCCTTGCTGATGAGGTATGTGCCTCCTTCCCCTAGCAGTTTCCCTCAACTGCCAATCCCACCTTCCCTCCCCTGACAGTTTCCCATGACTACCAATCCCTTTCTTATAGTGTTATACTTGATCAAGGTTCACTTATGAGTGAGTACATTTGGCATTCTGTTCTTTGTTTCTGCGATAGATCACTGAGTATAATCAACTCTAAATCCTTCCAAGATTCCGTGAAGTCCATATGCTTGTCCTTCTTTGTGGCTGCATAATATTCCATTGTGTATATTCTAATTGGTCTTCCCTGGGAGGTAGTCTGACCTTTTTCCCTTGTTGCCTTTAGGATTTTTTTTATACCTACTTTGTGTAGGCATATTAGTATGTTTCTAGGAGTTGGTCTTCTCATTTGTTGTCTCACAGGGGTTCTCTGAATTCCTTGTTTTCGAATGGTTGTGTTGTTGATGAGATGAGGGAAGTTTTCTTGGATAATCTCATGGAATGTTTGTTCCAGGATGGTCTCTGTGTCTCTTTCTGCCTCAGGAAGTCCAGTTATTCTTAGGTTCAGCCTTTTGAAATAATCGCTCATCTCGTAAAGGTTTTGTTCTGTCTTTTTAAGTTTCTTTTCTATGTTTTTGACTGGGTTAGTTCCATATTTTGGTTTTCAAGCTCTGATATTCTTTCTTCTGTTTACTAATTCTGCTTTCTATGCTTATCAGTTGGTTATTTATTTCATTCACTGTATTCTTTACTGCTGTTATCTCCGTTATCAACTCCTTTATTCTTTCCTTTTGTCTCTCCTAAATTCTATTTATTCTATTAATGTCTTGATATCTGGGTTTGTGATTTGAGACTAGTCATTCAGGGGGCTCTTCATTGCTTGCATTCTGAAATCTGTATTCTCGGTGTCTGACCTCCCAGGTCAGACACCCACATTCTTCTTTTGGTTTTTCTTCATTTGTGTAGATTTTCCTCCCCCTCTTTTTTGTTACCTCTTCTTTAATTCTGTTGTTGAGGGATGGAGGGATAGCTTTTACTTCTGCTTGCTCAATATCCTATTCTTCCTTATGTGGATCCTCTGGCTTTGTTCAGTTCTGAAGCTGGACTATGGGTTGGGGGCTAAACTTTTTGCAGTTTTCGGATTTAATTGAGGGGGTAGCTGTGATTCAGAATCTATCTCCAGATCCAAGTATCTGCTGACAGGTGTGTGGACACCCTGGAACCCACTTCCTACTGCCTTACAATCTGTCCATGCAGTGGGAGTATAGGCTTGCTCACTGAAAGCAGAATGAGATAAGGAAAAGGAAAAGAATGGAAAAAGGAGGGAGGCAGGGTGAGAGTAAGTTAGAGAGGGAGAAGAGTAAGAGGGCAAACGGACAGACGTACCAACTAACAAATGAAAAGAGACACAAAGACAGAAGAGATTTAAAAAAAAACTAAGACATACAGACAATCATACAAACACACAAAGTGACAAAGGTACCCCTGTTGATGTACTCTCCTTCAAAAATATCCATACACAATCAGGAAGTCTAAGAAAACAGCAATTAAATAACAGAAACAAAGCAAGTATGGAAAAGTAATTGAAAACAGAAAGAATGAGAGGAAAAAAAACGAAAACAAAAACAAACCAACAAACAAATACAAATGAGATAAACAAATAGACAAAAAAACAAAACTCACTCTGATGTCCTTCCTTTCAGTCTAACTTCCTTTCAGCTCTGATCTCCAGCCCCTCCCCTCTGCTCTCAGTGCAAGCTGATAGGATGGCTCTCAGCATCTCAGCATGGTCAGATGCTCCAGGCCTACTATGGGAGGAGGGTGGATCAGATCTGGATTCACCAGGTTTGCTGCCTGTCAAGTCTGCCACTCTGATCTGATGTGTCTCTGTCCGATTCAGCGTGGGGGATGGGAGGGGCATCTGCCTTTCCAAGTTTGATGCGATTACCTCTAGGTCCCAAGTTGTCAATTTTGTTTAATTCATTTGTCAATTTTGCTCAGTTCTTTTAAGGAACCAATTTTTGCAATTTTTGGTTTAACTGATCCCTTCTGTTGTTTATATTTTCTCTATTTTATTAATTTCCATGGTAATCTCTATGGTTTCTTTCTTACTACTTGCTTTGAATTTAATTTTTTAAAATTTCTAGTTACCTAAGGTGGAAGATTACATTATTGATTTGAGATTCTTTTTATTTTTTAATGTACACATTTACAACTATGAATTTCTGTCTATGGTATGTTTTAGTTAGATTCGATAGCTTTTGTTTTCATTTTTATATACTTCAAAATATTTTCCAATTTCTCTTGTAGATTTATTCTTTCATCCATTGGATGTTAGTAAATTTATACATATTTGTGTGTATATTATTTTTTTCTGTAACTGATTTCAAGTTTAGTTGCATAGTGGTTGAGGAACATAATTTTTACGATATACATATATATTTTAAGATGTATTGAAGATTGTTTTATGCCTTAATACCTAGAGAATATTCCATGTGTACTTGAATTTGTATAGTCTACTATTGTTGGGCAGAGAGTTCTATAGATTTCTGTTAAGTCTACTTTGTTTATAGTGTTGTTCACACCTTCTCTTTCATTTTTTATCTCCTGTGTAGTTCTATCGATTATTGAAGGTAAAGTGTTGAAATAGCCAACATTTATTATTAAAACTTTATTTTAAAAATTTCCCTTCAATTATGTCAAGTTTTCATGCCTGATTTTTTAAAAATCATATAAGGTAGCTATGTAATGCATTTAAAGAATAAATAAACGAATAAATAAATATATACAAGCATTACTGTGGCTAAAGTTTATTTCTCAGGTATCTTTATTTGCCAGTTACCTGCCAATTTCTAAGGTAGGTATTATATTGACTTTGTGAGCCCAAAGATTTCAACAGAGTCATTGATATTGAATTTTGTATGGTTGAATATACTGTAACTAACCGATATCTTCAAATAATAGCATTTAAAATCATTGTTATATCTTATAGTAGTCTGGAAAAAAGTTCCTTATATGAGTAGGAAAGACTGGGGCTATAAGGCGGGGGTTGGAGACATAAATTTATGAATGGTTCAACCATGGTTACTTATTCTGAGTTTAGGAAATTTTAGGATTAAATATAATTAATTCTAACAACAAGCTCAGAAAATTTTACTAGTCAAGACCAGCTAAAATAAAGTTAATTAAAGATAGGTGCATTGAGAAAAGAAAAATTAGAAAAATTTAAAACAAAGCTTTAAAAATATTTGCAATGTTTGGTATCTAATTTAAAAATCTGAATTTTATATATCCTATGTTTTTAAGTTGCTTGTATTTCTCACCTTACAATAATGAAACACAATGATTTGATATTTTGTGATGCTTCTAAATCCAATAGAAGTTTCATCTGTGTCAACTTAGAAGTGTTGTGGTGTTGGTATTCTTGGGAGATTGGTTCCAGAACCTCCCACAGATACAAAATCTGTGGATATTCAAGTATCTAATATAAAATGGCATATATTTTCATGTAATCTAGGCACAACCTCCCACACTTTAAATCATCTCTGGATTAATTGTAATACTTAATACAATGTAGATAATATGTAAATGGTTGTTATACTGTAGTGTTTTTCTTTTATTTTTATTCTAAAGATGTGAGGTACATCTCAGGGTTAGGGAAATAAACATTGATCATGCAGGTGCCCTTGTTGATGAGGTACGCCCCTCCCTCCCCTTGCAATTTCCCTCAACTGCCAATCCCGCCCCACCTGACAATTCCCCACTAGTACCAATTACTTTCTTATAGCATTATAATTGTTCAAGTTCTGTTAATGAGTGAGAACATATGGAACTCTGTACTTTCTTTCTGTGATAAATCACTGAGTATGATCTACTCCAAATCCATCCAAGTTGTTGCAAAGACCATATATTTGTCTTTCTTTATGGCTGCATAACATTCCATTGTGTATATGTATCACTTTTTTTTTTTTTTATCCAGTCCAGCTTCGATGGGCAACACGGTTGGGTCCATGTTTTTGCTATTGTGAATAGAGCTGCAACAAGCATGCACGTATCTTTTTTGTATAATGATTTGAGTTCCTCTGGGTATATTCCCAATAGGGGAATTGCTGGGTCACATGGAAGATCAATTTCTAGTTCTTTCAGGAATCACCACACGGTCTTCCAAAGAGGTTGTACTACTTTGCATTCCCACCAGTAGTGTAGAAGCATTCCTTTTTCTCCACATCCTTGCCAGCATCTGTTGTTGTTTGTTTTATTAATGATGGCCATTCTTACAGGGGTTAGGTGGTATCTCAATGTAGTTTTGATTTTCATTTCTCTGATGATGAGTGAGGCTGAGCACTTTTTCACGTGTCTGTTGGCTGCCTGTATATCTTCTTTGGAGAAGTGTCTATTCATGTATTCTGCCTACTTTTTAAAGGGGCTGTTTGTTTTTTTTCCTTTCAGCATGTTTGAGTTCCTTGTAGATCCTAGATGTTAGGCCTTTGTTCGATAAACAGTTAGCAAATATATTTTCCTATTCTGTGGGTTGTCTCCCTGCTCTCTTGATGGTTTCTTTTGCTTTGCTGAAGCTTGTTAATTTGATGAGGTCCCACTTGTCTATCTTATTTCTTAAGGTATTGGCATTTAGAGTTCTGAATAGGAATTGGTTCCCAGTTCCAATTTTCATAAGGGTGTCTCCTGCGTTTTCTAGGATTCTTATAGTTTGAGGTTTTACATTCAGGTCTTTGATCAATTTAGAGTCAATTTTTGTTTATGGTAATAGGTAGGGGTCCTGTTTCAATCTTCTGTATGTGGTCTGTTTCAATCTTCTGCATGTGGTCGGTCAGTTTTCCCAGCATCATTTACTGAATAGGTTCTCTTCTCTCCAGTGGTTGTTGTTGGAGGCTTTGTCAAAGATGGGTTGGTTGAGAAATTGAGGCTTTGCTTCCAGAATCTCTATCCTTTTCCATTGGTCTATGTGCCTGTTCTTGTACCAATACCAGGCTGTTTTGATTAATGTAGCCTTATAGTAAACTTTGAAGTCTAGAAGTGTGATACCTCCTGCTTTGTTTCTTTTGCTAAGGATTGTTTTAGCCATTCATGGTCATTTATGTTTTCATATGAATTTCTTTATTGTCATTTCCAGGTCTGAGAAGAATGATGTTGGTAGCTTAATGGGTATTGCATTGAATCTGTAGATTACCTTTGGTAGGATGGACATCTTAACAATGTTGACTCTTCCTATCCATGAACATGGAATATTATTCCATTTGTTTGTGATTTCTTTAAGCAGTATTTTGTAATTTTCATTGTAAAAGCCTTTCACTTCTCTGGTTAGGAAGATGCTGAGGCATTTCTTTCTTTCTTTTTTTTTCATGACTATTGTGAACAGGATTGTGCTTTTTATTTGGATGTCTGCCTGTTTGTTGTTGGTGTAAAGGACTGCAACTGTCTTTTGCACATTTATTGTGTACCCTGAGAATTCCCCAAAGTCCTTTATCAGTGCAAGCAGGTTTTGACAGATTCTCTTGGATTTTCCAGGTATAGGATTATATCATCAGTAAAGAGGGATAACTTGACTTCCTCTTTTCCTATTTCAATACCCCTGATTTCCTTCTCTTGTCTAATTGCCTGAGCTAGGACCTCCAACCCAATATTGAGCAAGAGGGGTGAGAGTGGGCAGCCTCGTCTTGTTCCAGTTTTCAGGGGAAATGATTCTAGTTTCTGTCCATTTAGCAATATGTTAGATGTGGGTTTGTCATAGATGGCACGTACTATTTTGTGGTATGTTCCTTCTATACCTAGGTGCTTGAGGGTTTTTATCTGGAAGGGATGCTGGATTTTATCAGAAGCTTTTTCTGCATCTAATAAGATAATCATGTGGTTCTTGTTTTTATATCTGTTGATGTATTTAAAGACATTTATCGTCTTGCAATTGTTGAACCAGCCCTGCATCCTGGGGATGAAGCCTACTTAGTCATGGTGGATGATATTTGAGATGCGCTTTTGGATCCAATTTGCTAGAAACTTGTTGAGGAATTTTGCATCTATGTTCATAAGGGATATTGGCCTGTAGTTCTCTTTCTTTGTTGAATCTTTACCCAGTTTGGGTATCAGTGTGATGTCAGCTTCAAAAAATTATTTGGGGAGAATTCCATCTTTCTCAACTGCCTAGAATACTTTCAACAGGATTGGTATCAGCTCCTCCTTGTACGTTTTGTAGAATTCTGCTGGAAAGTCATCTGGTCCAGGATTTTTTTTTGTAGGTAGTTTTTGTATGACAGAGTGAATTTCCTGGGTTGTTATTGTTCTATTTAGTATCTCAATGTCTTCTTGTTTTAACCTGGGGATGTTTTGTGATGTCAGAAAGTCCTCCATTTCATCTAGGTTATCAAGTTTGTTTACATATAGGTGTGCATAGTAATCTCTGATAATTGTTTGTACTTCTTCGGGATCAATTGTAATTTGATCTTTTGTATTTTTTTATTGTGTTTATTTGGGTTTTTTCTCTCTTTTTCTTGGTCATTCTGGCTATGGGCCCATCAATCTTGTTAATTCTTTCAAAGAACCAACTTTTTGTTTTGTTGATGCTTTCTATGATATTTTTGTCCTCTTTGTCCCGTATTTGGGCTCTTATTTTGGTGATATGGATTCTTCTACTAAAGTTGTGGTTTTGATGGTCTTCTCTTTCTAGTTCCCTTAGGTGATTTGTTAGGCTCTTCACTTGTGATCTTTCCAATTTTTTGATGTGTGCTCATAGAGATATAAATTCCCCTCTTTAAACTGATATTGTGACATCCCAGAGGTTTTGGTAAGATGTTTCTTCATTTTCATTTGTTTCCAGGAATATTTCAATTTCTTCTTTGATTTCAGTTTTGACCCAGTTGTTGTTCAACATCATGCTGTTTAGTGTCCATGTCTTTGTGGGCTTTGGGGAAATGTTGTTGGCTTTGATATTTATTTTTATTCCACTGTAGTCTGAGAATGTGCATGGCAAGATTTCACCCTTATGGAATTAGTTTATGCTTGATTTATGGCCAATGATTTGATTGATCTTGGAATATGTTCCATATGGTGATGAGTAGAATCTATATTCTGTGGTTGCTGGGTGGAATAATCTGTAAGTATCCACTAAGTCCATTTGGTCAAGTGTCAAGCTTAGGTTCTGGATCTCCTCATTTATTTTTTGCCTCATTGATCTATCTAGGGCTGTCAGTGGGGTATTTAAATCCCCTGCTATAATAGTGTTAGAGTCCATATCTTTTTTTCAGTTTATTTAGTAGTTATTTTATAAATGCTGGTGCTTCTGTGTTGGGTGCATATATGTTTTAGATGGATATTTCTTGTCGATGGATTGAACCTTTTATCATTATGTAGTGTCCTTTTGCATCTTTTTTAAATTTTTTATAACTTAAAGGTTGTTTTCTCTGATATTAAGATTGCAACTCCTGCCTTCTTTCGTGATTCATTTGCCTGGAAACTCATTTTCCATCCTTTAACTTTTAGTCTATGTGCGTCCCTTGTAGTGAAATGAGGCTCTTGGATGTAGCAAATAATGGGGTCATGGTTTCTTATCCAGTCCATCATTCTGTGTCTTTTATACTGTGGTGTTTAGGAAATAATGACAAGATAATATGTCTGTATATGTTTAGTTTTTAGTTTTTTCCAAATATTTTAGATCTGAGATTGGTTGAATCTACAGATGCAGAACTCACTGATATGCTGACTGTAGTTGTATTTGAATACATACAATAAAATATAGTGCATTTCACCTCAGATACCTCCAAATTTATAGTTAAGGCAGTTAACATTCATCATCTTGTGTATGTTTCAATTCAGCAAGCATTTATTGACTTCTGTGTATCATCATCATTTGTTAAAATTTGTGGAGTCATTAAAATACAACATAATTTGCCTTCAAATAGAAATCTCTTTGGGGTGTCATTGGCTTACTAATCAAATTTCTGGGATATAATTGCTAACAGTAGAATTTATAATCCTATATGAAAGACAAATGGAAAATTCAGAAAAGATTTATTTGAGGAGAGTTTTGACTAGGTCTTGTAGGTAGGAGACAGGGTAGAGCAGAGTATTTAAGGTTTCATAAGAATTTTATATATGAGGCTGCAATTGTATGAGGAAGGACAGATTAGGAAATCTGAATTTGAAACCAAGAAGTATTTCTGCATATAATAATGTGAGAGTAAATTATTTCGGCCTTAAATTACATTGGATTATACAAAAGAACTTAAAGGATACTGAATGAAATAGTAAAAGCCACTTTCAAATTTCTTAAATGTATAGAGCAACTAGAATCATCTTATCAATAAAGCCAGACAATATATGAATTCTGGGGGGATAAAAGTTTTGTGATTATCCCCCACAAACTGTGGATTTTAATTAGCTTAATTTGATACAGATCACAATACCATTTATAGGACACACTTGCAAGTCTAACTTCGTTCTCTCATGTCCATATTAATCTGTTGATGGTTTTCTTTCAGAGTGTTTTCTTTAAACTATTTGTCCACAGTTTAGAAACAACTTTTTATCAAGGTGAAGTGAATGTTGTCTTTGTTGCTTACCTTTCTTGGCCTGAGCAATTACCAGGTTCAGGGGTGCAAAGGAAAAGAGTTAGACTTTTGATATTGAGTGAAACTTTAAAAAAATATAGTTGAACAGTGGATGTTTGGAAAATATAAAATATTTTGTGTATTGTGTAGCAGTAGACCATAATATTAATTGTTCTTCAGAGGTACAAGAGGCTAGTCCAAAAGCACAAGCAAGATATATTAGAATCTAGGGAACATTCTGGGCAGAAGAGAGAAATATTAAAAAGAGAACCAATTTCAGAGACACTTTACTGCTAAAAGTTTAAAGTTAATCCTCCTGTGAAAGAATTAACCAGTTGTTACCCTATAGCTGGAGCTATCTCATTATTCAGGGACGGATCTTGGTATAGTCTTTTTCACTATAGAAAATTAGAATAAGTGAGTGGAGTGGGGTGCACAGGGTCTTTTTTTTAAACTAAAGTAGTTCAAAACAAAACAAAACATATAGCATATTTTTACTCTTCTAGTTTCATCAAGATTTTTAGAATTATATGGATTTGTCCTGAAAGCAGTTTTTACCAATGCTTGAATTCTCAATGCAGTGTATTGAGATACATTATACAAATCATAAAATCCAACTCTTTTAATTATACAACTTGATGAGCTTTAGTATATTTACCGTATACTGTGCATCCATCAACAAAAATAATTTTTAAAGATTTCCATCAACCCCTCCCAAAAACTTCGTGCCCATTTATATTTACCGTTTTCTTGCCAATTTTTCTCATGTTCTGATCAGACACTGGGCTTATGCATGAGGCACACAAGCCAGACATGAGCCAGGTTTTTCTCATTCCTTGTTATCACAAAGCTTTTATTTAAAACTCTTTAATGTGACATTGTAAGACGGGCTATATGGACAGTATTTATGTACTTGAATACTTACTATAAAATCAGAAGGAGTTATAGGTGAGATGCGGGGAAGAATTTGGGAGACTATACCATTGCAGTGAATCAGGGAACTCTAATGTTTCTATTTTTCTTCTAGTTATTCTGTGTGTCCCATAATACATCATATTTTGTCATATGAGTGTTACCACCATATAGAATAGAAAAGATGAAGATAACATACACATGTGCTGCTATAAAACAGGAAGAACTGGAGAGAGAAGTGTATGTTAGGCCCCTGACATATAAATACAATTTTTAAGGTTCTGCTATGAATTGATCACAAACAAAACAGTCAAAGTCTCCTTCTCTGCTTTGTATCCAATCCAACAAACCAATCAAGCTATCCTCTTTTTTATCTGGGCTATTGATAAGCAGTCAAATTATTTGTAATTTATCTTTACTGAATCTGATTTTCCTAAGAGAATGCTTTCCTCAACTGAAATATTTTTCTTTTATATATAGCATCTATGAAATATCAACTAGCCTTTTTTGGCATTTGTGTCAGGAAACCATTATTCCTATCCAAAAGTCAGTCTTTGAGATGGGCATATATACTGGTCTTCAGTTAAGCTATATAAGAACATCAATGGCTTAATTTTTCTCCCTCTCTCTGTCTTTTTTCTGCTCATAACTTGATGCTTGCTGAAATAAAGAGTCATAACACTAAGGGCAAGCATCTCCACTGGACAACCAATGAGCTTATCATGTATTTAAGGGGTTATGCTTTGGACTAATCACTGTAAATCTACCAAACCAGGTTTGTCAATATATACTCATCTCCACTCTATACAACAATGTCTACTCCCTTGTTGGGATCGAAGATCATTTTCTCTTGCACATCTTGCTCCATCCTCCACCTTCCATTTCCTACCCTCTGTAGTGAGCTTTACAAGGAAGGTATTAGGTAATCCTCTAATCATAGGGGAATAAACCTATGACATTGAGGAAAGTTGCTCAATTTCATCACTTTTTGCAGTTGTCAAAACATACATCACTAACCCCAGGGAAGGAAGAAATTCTGACCCCTGTCAAAAATGTACATGGTCATGCTTATTGCAATAAAACTGTAGATCAGGAATTATGAAATGTCTATCAGTTTTCAATAAGGAACGAAATCAGGCCTTTCAGTTCAGTTTTCCCTCTTCTGATGTTTTCCCTGGTTGCTTTATGTGTGGTTTGTCAACTAATTTCCTATAGACAAGCTAATCGGCAACAGAATTTATAGCAGAAACATATATCACATATGATCAGAATAATTAGAGACATGCTAGTGAATTCTGAGTAAAAATTTTTTATCTGTCATTTTTCTATCACTAATGATGGAGCCAAAATTTTGTTCATTCTTGCAGCACATAGGATATTTAATACTGCTTCTAATTCTGACACAAGGCAAATTAATTTTTTTAAATGAAGCAGCCATTTTGTGTAAAGTTTATATTCTGACCCTTCTTATTAATACAAAGAAAACCCACTAGTGACCTTAATGCAGAAATAATATGATAAATGTAGTTCTTGTTGTACAAGTTCTACTTTATACAATCTTAAAGTAAGAGCTATTTATTTATTTATTTAGAGTTGGCATCTCACTCTGTTGCCCAGGCTGGAGTGCAGTGGCATGCTCACAGTCACTGCAGTCTCGACCTGCTGGACTCAGGCAATCCTTCCACCTCAGCCTTCCAAGTAGCTGGAACCACAGGCGTGTGCCACCATACCTGGCTAATTTTTGATTTATTGTAGAGATGAGTTCTTGTCAAGTTGCCTAGGCTGGTCTTGAACCCCTATACCCAGGCAATCCTCTTGCCTCCGCCTCCCAAAGTGCTTGGATTATAGTTGTGAGCCACCATACCCAACCAAAAGCTACTATTTATTGACTTCTGCATATGACAGGCAATGCACTAAGTGCTTTAGACTCGTGTGTATTAACTCATCTATTCTTCATTAACTGCAATAGGTTATGTTGTCATTCTTATTTTACAAATGATGACACTGAGGCACAAGGTTGTTAAGTAACTTCACCAAGGTCAACCCAGCTAGTGATGGATCTGAAATTGGAAACCAAGTAGTATGGTCCAGAGAATGCAGTTTTAGCCACTACCTTATACTCCCTATTTGACTCTGAGGATAAGTTGAATTCCCCATTCCAAATGTACAACATTTTCTATGGCAGTAATTTGGACTTCTAAGGAGTTATTTAATACTCTTAAGCAGTAAACAACTAACTGAGCCAGATTTTTCCATATCTAAGTCATTCTCTTATAGGAACTTAGACTTTAAGAGATAAATTAACATTTTGATGCCATTAGGACAACATTTAATTTACTGCCAAAGTAATGTGGTAATGCATTAAACAGTGCCCTTGACTGCAGTGTGGGAAATATAAGCCTATAAAACAATGTATGTAGCCCTCAAACAAAAGTCATCATAAGAGCGTCTTTGTCAAATTCTCACAGAGTAGTAACTTTCTAATATGCACGAGACACTTTTCTATGCATTATTTTAATTGCGGTTAGTCATTTTAGTCACGACATGAGAAAATCTATTTGTTATCTCTTTGGAAAATTCAGAAACAGCTACAGTATAAATAATGTTAAGGTCAAGGAGGTGAATTGGGCTGTAGACTTTGAAATGTTTCATTTGTATTATTGCAGTTCATTCCAATACCAAAAATCAATTGTATCATTCATCTTTTCTTTCTCCACTTATCTAAAACAGCAACTCTCATAGAAGAGACATCAAGCATTTCTATTTCTTTCACTTCCTGTCTTTCTTGCCTGGATGCTCTTACCTGCCAATACATTTCTCTTGCTGTTCTTAACCTTTTAGTTCCAAAGTGAACTTCATTATGTTACCTCCTCAAAAGTCATTATTACTCACTAATCTTACTTATGCCAATTATTACTTTTGTAATGCATTGAAAATTACTTAGCATAAATTTTTAAGTTTTTGATTATCTGATTCTAAACTATTCTTCCAGCTTCTTCTTTCATTGTGTACACTTAATTCTGTCATATACTATGTCCCATCAGCTCCAGAATACTTAACATGCTCCAAATAACAAGGTATTTTCCACTCCACTTCTTTACTCACCTACTAAGAGAGCAGTTAAGGATACGAACTCTGTGGTCAGACTACTTTATTTTGAATCTCAGTTCTAATACATACCAGTGGTGTGGCCTTGGGTAGGTTATCAGCTTTCTGATATTCTGTAAATCATTTTTCTCACCTATATGTAAATAATAATAGTACATATCATACAAGGTTGCTGTGATGATTAAATGATCTAAACCTATGAAGTATTTATAAAAACTCCTGGCAAATAATGAGCTCTCACCATACATCACCTTTTATTGTTGTTGTTATTATTTCCACAGCCCACAATATTTTTTTCTGCCAACTTCAATTACTGGTATTTTATGTTCCTGCTAAGGATCATCTCAAATATCACTTCCTCCATGAACACTTTGAAAGTTTCCCCATATGTTCTTAAACACTGTCTTCATATTTTGAGTTTAGTTCTATACTAGCTCCCTCCTCTCCACTACATTGCAATCTATTTTTAGGTCCTTTATTGAACATAACACAGTATCTGGAATATAGTAGGTGATCAACAAGTGCATTTTGAATTGGGCAGAAAAATATTGCAAGAGTCCATGCTCAAGAATTCCTTTGCATGGTTACATAATAGAGAATCATAATGCTAAAAGTAAATTTTTTGCCTATAGTTCTCCTATACTAGTGTAGAAAAGCACAGTGGAAGGGATATAATGTCATTTAACCTAGATGCCTTTTCCCCATTCCTTTTTAATCACCCACTCAGCATACCACAAACCAACTGCCAACTCAAACATATGCCATGTGGGCATAGTTTTCTCATTGCCCAAACTGGATCAGATATGCACATATGCTGTATGACAATTTGTTCTGAGTCTGACTTTTTAATGGTAGTGCCTGTACCCAGTCTTAATGCATTTTGCTTTCTGTGTATTAACTCAGAGACAGTTATGACTAGTTTCTTTGAAATGCTTGGGTAGAGAGATTCAAATCATTTCTACCTGTCCTACCAAGCAGTTAAGATACCAACGTTTTATTCAAGATGCTAAATAATCTTCACTCTACTTTTCTTGAAATCAAAGGATAGTTGAAATTTGACAGGTTGGTAGACATTACATATTTTACTAGCCACTGAAGAGATACAAGTATAAAACATACTCCAAAACCATAATCCAACTCTTTTTAGGACACTTTTCAGTGGATCACTAAGGCTAGAACAACTCTCATTGACACTGAACAGATGAATTCCAACAACATGCTCAGTTGAACAGTTTGTTGTAGTCATTTTAAAGAACTACTTGCAGTTCCCCAAATGTGCCGTACTCTTTCTTCTCTCCAGGACTTATGCATGATGCTCCCTCTGCCTGCAAAGCCAGTCCTTCTGCTATCCTCATCTCCTTTTGATTAGCTACCTCTTTCCATTTAAAATCTCACTAGGACTTCTGATACCATCTCTGAACCCACTAAACATAGCTTGATATCCCTTTTATCTGACCCTGCAGCACCCTATGTTTATACTTCATGGCTCCTACCACTCTGAATTGTGATAATCTGTTTACTTGTCTGCTTTTCTCAACTAAACTGCAAAGAATTGAGGTGAATATCTTATTCACCTTTGCATTCTCATGCTTTGACATATAATTCCTAATACTGTACTTGCTCATGTTAAATGAAAGCTCAATAGATGTTGTGGAATGAATCAATCAGTTTTGCTATAAAGAACCTAACAAGATGCTTTCAACATGAGAAAGTTGAAGGGATTATCTTCTTTTAAGTTTTAGAGTTTTGGGGTATATGTGAGGATTTACTATATAAATAAGTGGTATGCAGGTGACATTTGGACTTCTAGCAGACCCTCTCTTTCCCTGATAGTGAACCTGATGCCCAGTGTGTTCCTATTTGCCTCTCATCCTCCCGCCTTCTGTCCCTCCCCTAGAAAACAAACAACCCCATTAAAAAGTGGGCAAAAACATGAATAAATACTTTCTAAAGGAAGACATTCAAACAGCCAACAAACATGAAAGAGGGCTCAGTCTCACTGATCATCAGAGAAATACAAATCTGTACTATAATGAGATACCACCTAACACAAGTAAGGATGGCTATCACTAAAGAGTCAAAAAACAACATATGTTGGTGAGGCTGTGGAGAAACGGGAACACTTCTGTACTGTTGGTGAGAATATGTGCTAGTTCAACTGTTGTGAAAAGTAGTGTGACATTTTCTCAAATAACAAAAAATTGAGCTTCCATACAATCCAGAAACCCCACTTCTGGGAAGATACCCAGAGGAACATAAATTGCTCTACCAAAAAGACATCTGCACATGTATGTGCACTGAAGTACTACTCACAATAGCAAAAACATGGAACCAACCTAGGTGCCCATCAAAAGTGGATAAGATTAAATGTGGTACCTATACATGATGGAATATTATGGAGCCATAAAGAAGAACAAAATCATGTTCTTCACAGCAAAATGGATGCAGCTGAAGACCATCATATTAGATGAACTATCACATAAACAAAGAATTGAATATTGCATGTTCTCACTCATAAGTGGGCCCTGATCACTGATCACATGAGAGCAAAGGTGGGACTGGTGAATGTTTGTATAAATGTTCCTAGTTATTGAAGGCATTTATGGTGGAATACCTACTGAAATGTATAAAACTAGATGGTAACTAACAATAGCCACTTTTACTGAGCCTACCTTTGTCCATACCTCGATATTTTACTGCAGTTACTTTTTTTTTTCTAAAAAGTTTTCCTTTATTTTCTCTGTTTTCTTTGCTGAAACCCCTAAATGTTGGATGGGGGAAAATCCACAAAAAATGATAGTTCTGGGATTAATGATCTTTTCTGCTTCTTTTGTAGTAACTAGAATTATCATTCTATATTTTAAGACATAGTTATCACATTTGCCTTTCTTAGAAAAGTGTGAAGGGTGGGTTTCTTATGGCCACCAGAATATAAGAATATATGTGTATTTATTTCAAGACTGTGATGTCTGTTTGGGAAATCCTATAGTTACATTTATTTATTACTCTAAACGTGTCACCTCTTAATCTTTCAATGGTCTATTGTCTTACTCATTTACCATAAAAAAAAAAAGCCAAAAAAAAGGCCAAGGTCTATACAGATAATGTCAATACCATTTCACACATTTCCAAGATGAAGTACTTGGTACATGAGGCATTCCATAGGAAGTTAACGTGTTTTAAAACTAAATATAATAAGTAAAGCTACATGAGGCCCATAAGTGCGTAATAAGCCAGCTTGTTGGAAAACACACATAATTATGTTTAGCATCTTTTAAAATCATTAAGATTAGGCCAGGCACGGTGGCTCATGCCTATAATCCCAGCACTTTGGGAGGCCAAAATGAGAGGATTGCCTAAACCCAGGGTTCAAGACCAGCCTGGGCAACTTGCCAAGACCTTGTCTCTACAATAAATCAAAAAAAGAAAAAAAAGAAAAAAAGAAAAAAATTAACCAGGAGTAGTGGCACATGCCTGTAGTTTCAGCTACTTGGAAGGCTGAGGCAGAAAGATTGCCTGAGCCCAGCAGGTCAAGACTGTGGTGACTGTGAGCGTGCCACTGCACTCCAGTCTGAGTGACAGAGTGATACTCCCACTCAAAAAATAAAATAGGGAGGTCGGCGGCAAGATGGCAACCGGGCAACCCGGTGTCTGAAGCCCTCTGCAAGGGAGATCTGCAGTGGGTCTCTGACTCTCGCCCCTGGGAGGCTGGGGACC